>NC_058121.1:18542763-18845921 GCF_914725855.1 Thunnus albacares | reverse complement strand
TTAATGATCACACTTTATTGCAGCTGCCTGTTGTGATTTCATATTCTATTTTATCATAGAGACTGATACACATGTATATGTACTGTAAAACTATAGTAAGTGATACAAAGTTTTTGTTTTTTTTCCCCCCAATAGGATCAAAATGTAATGCAGAAAGCCCACTGCACCCAGGTGGACAAGATGGTGTCTCAGCACGAAAAGGAGAAGACAACCCTGGAGAAACTACTAGAGAAAGCCATTAAGAAACGAGGGTAAATGAGAGAGAGAGAGAAAAAAAATATTTACATTATGTGGAAACAATTAAGGGGGAAAAATTACAAGAGTACAATGTACCAACAGTGTAGCATTGCATTGTCAGCCCAGAGCCAAACAGTGTGACCTGTGTTTCGAGTACCATGGTAACATGGAGAAACTTCTTTCTTTGAGCTACATTATATAACTACATTATATTAATAATCCATTTTTGACCACAATGTCAGATGGAAACTCCAAGGATAAGTTAAAACACATGTTTTTGGAAACAGTACTATGTGATCAATAAGACACATCTCTTAAAAACCTAAACCTTCCTTAAAAGTCTAAACTGTAAGTATTAGAGATGAAAGCACATATAAATCACTTACAGTATTTAATAAAACTGAGTACACCCCTGGTCAATATCACTAAAATGTTCAGTAATTACAAATCCTTTCCATTTAATACAATTTTGTTTTCAGATAATATGCAAGAAGAATTAAGCCAATTTACTTGAAAAACAGAATGACTAATTAAACTACGATGAAAGGTCCATATTTAAGAACAAGCTGCAACAAAAATCAGAACACCCTTCATTAGTGAGACTCCATTCTTTTATTTTTTTAATATTTTGTATGTCCACCTTTATTTTTGATAACAAATTGGATGATACCAGTCTAGAACAACTCATAAATTATTCTTTTCAGCTGCTCTTTGCTGGAGGGTTTTGTTGCTCTACCTTCCTCTTAAAATACTCTAAAAGGTGTTCTATTGGATTCAGGTCAAGGGACATACTTGGCCAGGTCATAGTTTTCCACTTCTTTCTTCTTTAAAAACTCTCATGTGATTTTCGCAGTGTTTGGGATCATTGTCATGTTGGAAAATTCCTCTCCTGCCAACCCTCTTGAGAGTCATCTTTTCATCCAGTATTTGGGTATACAAACCCGCATTCATAGTGCCATCTATAAATATCATCTCCCCTACAACTTCCATGCCAAACATGCTGGACCCCATCTGATCCAAACTAATTTGTTTTGGTTTCATCTGACCAAAGAATGTGCCGCCAATATTCATCAGGCTTCTTTTCATGTTCCCATGGCAAATTTTTATCTTGCAGTTTTGTGCCATTTTGTGAGCAACGGTTTTCTTTTTGGACGTCATCCCTAGAGGTTCATGCAATGTCCTTTGCACTGTCTGAGCAGTCACTGAAACACCAATTTCCATAGTTAATTGTTGTGCCAAGTCAGAAGCACTTGCCTGTCTGTTTTTCAAAGCAAGGTTGTGTAAATAGCGAATTGTGCGTGCCGTCACTTTTCGAGGATGGCCACTGCGACTTCTGTTATTGGTAGTACAGGTCCTCCTGTACAGCCGAACCACTGCTGCAACTGTGTTTTGGCTTCCGTTCAGTAGCCTACTGATGATCTTGTACCCTCCCCTATCTTTATGAAGTCTCACAATCTGGTTTCTTACTTGTTCAGGCAATTCTTCACCATGTGGAGCCATGTTGCATTAGACACATAACAGGCCAAAACTGAGAAAGTTGTGGTGTTCACAGGTTCTTTTATAACCTTTTTCAGACAATCAGTCTTAAATGGGAGTCACAAGTGTACTCACGTTTGTTGCATTGATGTTGTACTTTGAAGCTGCCTGCATTTTCAATTTAGTCTATCTAACCTGTTTGTTTTTAATTAAAAATAAGATCAAATACCCTTCACTTCACCCTAAAAATACTATAATTATTGTATGATACAATTTTGAATCATTAAACATTTTAGTGATATTGCACAGGGATGTGTTCAGTTTTGTTATATACTGTATATGTATGTGGTTTCCTTACAGGGAAAACAACTGCCAAGAGCTGAAGAAGGAGACAGAGGACAAGATCCAAACACTAGACACTGATCACAAAGCCAAGGTAAGGCTCCTCTGGCTGCTTACCTAAAACTAGCATCCTCTCTGCAAAGCCCAGGTTTAGTTTTGATGTTGACAACTTCCTCAGCTGTGTATAATTGATGGTGTGTACCTGTGGTGTGTGTGTGTGTGTGTAGGTAAAGGACATCACAGCGCAGCACACTAAAGAGTGGTCGGAGCTGATCAGTAGTCACAGCAACGAGGAGCAGGAAATGAAGGACAGCCACGTCACACAGCAGTGTGAGCACCTCAAGAAACTCCTGACCTCCGTCCAGGAGCAGCAGACCTTGCAGCTTAAACTCATCCATGAACGGTGAGAGGCTCAAAGACACACACACACACAGTTGTACACTGAAATATACATGTGTATACACCTATTTACCAAAGAGTAAGTAACCCTGAGATTTCATTGCTAAACTTGTCAGCATACTATTCCTCCAGCTAAAAGGATTACTGTTATTGTAAATGTTGGTTGTGCTTTTCTTGCACTGTATTCCCCAATTTAGGCAGAGCAAAGAGATGCGTGCCAATCAGGCCAAGATGTCCATGGAAAACAGCAAAGCCATCAGCCAGGACAAGTCCATCAAAAACAAAGCAGAGAGAGAGAGGTGGGTCACACACACACACACACACACTCTATTATCATATAATCACTCAACTCTATGTGGCTTTGGCTGTTGCATGTCGAACTGTGATGTGATGACTGTTATATGGCACTCATAATGCCATGGTCCCCCCTTTGTTTTTGTTCTTTAGGAGAGTGCGAGAGTTAAACAGTAGCAACACCAAGAAGTTCCTGGATGAGAGGAAGAGGGTAGGTTGTTTAAAAACTACTCTTTTATTATTTAAACAAAAATATATCAGTTTCTCCCTTTTTAGTCCTGGCACAGGTACTATAGTGCAAAAAGATACAAAATTTTTATGTTGCATAATTTAACAGCTCGACAACTGTATTTGATTAAGGTTTTTTGGCCATCCTCTTCTATTTTACCCAAAGCTAAAAAATGTTTGATCTTACATCAAAGGAAAGCTGAAACACTGCTTTCAGTGATCTTTGTTTGACTATGAATCATGGCTTGAGACTCAGTTTTTTTTAATAGTTAAAACTTACCACTTGCTTATGATAAACAGTAAAAGAGTAACAGTGGTCATAATGTATTGTCTTTGTCCCTGTTGTGTCTGCAGCTGGCCATGAAGCATCAGAAGGAGATGGAGCAGCTAGAGAAAAACCAGAGAGAACAGTTGGAGAAACTGGAGAAGTTCAATGAGCAGGTACAACGATAAGGAAAAGAGGATGAACTTAACAGTCACAAATCGTTTTTATATCATCCAATATGCCAATATATCGCAGATTTTTGAGGAAAAATGATCAAACACAACTGGCTGGTCTCCCAACTTGCCGTCAACCGACTCCTGTTCTCAATTTCATGCCATTTATTAGACATGCTTCCTGCATTTAAACCAAAACACACCAGAAAATCAGTTTGTTTACAGTTTGAGCCTTCATACTCCATAAGTGTAAATGAAACTTGCTGGTCCCAAAGAATAAAGTCCATATTTGAGTCTCAACTCTCATGTAACAATTTACTGTTACACATACAGTAACATTGCTTTGTACAGATTATTCCTCAGTATTACACTTGATTGGACTGTATCTCGGCCATACACATATTACACTTCAAATAATTCATTTTGTATATGAGAGGACTCACATCTCCATCTTTGTGTTTTATTTTCCCCATCTGTCACACCTGTACATGTGTCTTACATGTATGCACATATTCATTTGTTTTTTAATATGATTTGCTTCTTCCGGCACAGCTTTTGAAATCACACCATGCAAACAAACAGGTTCAAGGTAGGCATCTCCATCTCACTCGACTCTACCTCTGATACCACCTTTCTGTCAGCACGTCATGTTTCCCTCCATCTCTGTTTCTTTTTCCCCCACTCACACAAGTTACTTCTTTCTTCCTCGCATCAGTTTTTTCTGCTGAGCCTGTTTAAATTCTGTAGTTTTTCAGCCATTTAAATGACTACTATAATGAGCACTGCTGAAGTGAATCACCGCTGAGTAAAGCAGGGAAATGGAACACAACAGGCCTGTCTTTGAGGAGATTGCAAGATTTTTTAAAAAAAAAAGAAAGAAAATGATTCATTTTCCATTGTATTGTGAAATCCCATTCCCATATTTTCAGTCTGCAGCTCTCCGGGTGTCAGCAGTGCCAACTAGCAGCTTGAGTCATTTATCACTGTGACTCACCAGCTATTACTAAGCAGAAACAGCCAGCTCACAACCTGTCCCTCTGTGCTTTCACTCCAGCTCATAATCATCTGCTTTCATACTATGTGACACAGTGTCCCAATGCAGACATTTTGTGGCAATGACAGTATGTCACTCTTATTAAAAGTATGTGGTTTATATTACCTGCAGTGGTATGAAAGGATATGCACCCAATAGAAGGGATTATCGCTGACGTAGAAACAGATTTGTCTCTTCCTGATAAAGGGATGAGCAACATTCAGAACTTAAGACTGATGATCAAACTAGGATGATAAGAGTGTTGAGTTATTGCAAAACTGTTTTATGCAAATGGGAAAGAGGGTGGATCCTCTACAAAGTGTATTTAATGTAATTTCTGTGTTTGTGTGATATTTATAATGTGGATTTCTGTCTCTTGAAAAGGCCAAGGACATGCAGCAGATGGTGAAGTTGGAGGAGGAGATGGACCGCAGACCTGCCACGGTGGTGTGAGCGACTGAGACCGAGACACAAATACACTAACACACACGCGTACACACATATGCAGGTGCAAAACACTCCACCACAGATAGCCCTCTACAACCCAGAGACGTAAACCCTGCCGACATCTCCCGTCTCACTAATATTCACTCTGTGTTCTCCTACAAAACACACCATAGCTCTCCCGACCTCTTAGTTTCTGTTGAGTCTTTACCGTCCTCTCCACCCTTACCCCCCACATACCAACTTTATATCACTGAGCCATTGGTGCTTATCACTGTTTCACAGGGGTTTTAACCACTTATCAAGAGAGGACCTGTTACCTCTGAGACAAAGCAACAGAGTCAGACACATCCCCTCCCTCCTCCACTGTATTTACATCTAAATTTTTCTATCACCGTCACTGTTCTCTGCATCCTAAGGGCACAACGCAAGCTGCAGCTATTGGTGGACACAGATAAACACACACACAAACACACACACACACACACACACACACACACACAACACTCTCACATTCACAGGTCGGATATAGCGGATATCTGTTCCTTTTCTGACTTGTTTTTTTTTTTGTTTGTTTGTTTTGTTTTTTTTAAAATCGGTACCCGATAAACCGCAACAACTCACAGAAACAGTGTGGAAGAGGGGAGATGAATATGTATAAGACTTAATGTTTCAGCACAAGTGAATAAACTTTGTGAATACACTGTACGCTCCACACCAGTCCTGTCCTGAGCACTTTGTATGTGATAGGCCATCATAACAATGTGGAAAATGTAGCAGTGCACTACTGTAGGTTTTCTGTATTTCACAGTAAGAATGTATTTAAAAAAAAAAAAAAAAAAAAAAAATCACTGTATGAAGGAGTGGCAAACCCCCCCTGTGTCACCTAATCCTACAATGCAAGTTGTTTGACTTCACAATGATGTATTATTGATTTTTTTTTTTGTTGTTGTTGTTCAGCAATGTTACAGCTGACTATAAAAAGGCTTTTTATCTCGCTGAGTCAGACTATAAAGGGATCACAGATGGATGCTCAATTTTGATCATCATGGCCGATTTCTCAAATTGTCTTTTAAATACAAGGGAAACACAAACACAGGAGATGATGTAATTGCTGTGCTTCACTTAAAATTGACATATAATAGTCATAGTTTGGTTTTTTTTGGTTGTTTTTTTTTTTTCTTTCAGAATTGCTTGTGCTCAATATTCACAAGTTTACAACTGCTAAACTCTTTCATGCAACAAAGATATTATTCCTTCAGTATAAAAGATATACAAAATACAGAAAAGAAACCGGTAAAAATGTTTCAATACATTAATAGTAACCAAAAATGTGGTTACTTCTATTAATGTAGTGATGAAAGGGTTAATGGCATTGCTACAAAATGAAACAATGACATTAGTAGTTACAACACCTAATTGAAAATATGCTGATATAATAAACTGGACATCTACTATTAAGTGAAAAGTTTGACAGGATTAAATGGTTTTTGCATTAAAGGGTTTTTGCACTTAAAATTCAGTGAAAACTGAGCCAAAGCTGTAGTCCA
This sequence comes from Thunnus albacares, assembly GCF_914725855.1. Classification (NCBI taxonomy): domain Eukaryota; kingdom Metazoa; phylum Chordata; class Actinopteri; order Scombriformes; family Scombridae; genus Thunnus; species Thunnus albacares. The sequence continues at coordinate 18,839,480 of NC_058121.1, read as the reverse complement.
CTGGTTACATAATAAATCCATTCTTGGCAGCACAGTAATTCTGCTGTAGTACATTCTTTTAATTGACCGGCTCTTCCCAGTCAGACAAGAACTTTGGCCGACAGAAGTCAAAGACATCTCGTCAGTTTCCCACCCATTAAGGCGGTGTTGAAGTAAAGTGCTCCCTTAATAGCTTCCTGACTGCACCTTAGCAACCTCAGCTCGTAATCCTCATTGTTTCCCTGCTCGGCTTTGGTCGGGGCAGATCAGACAGAATAATTATAACAGATTGGTAACAAGGCCTTCGACGTGGCTGCCACACACCATCCACAACAGTGATTTCAGACAAGGCCTGTATCCCCTCTGTGTCTCATCCCTGGTTGATGCTCAAACTGGTTGTGGGACTACAGATGGTTTCGGAGGAAGCATTGTACACAGCACTGGTGACACTGCTGGACTAAAAAAGCCACTGCAAAGAGGGAAATGTGACGTGGAAGTACTATTATGAAGTAATCCTGTGGGTACTGTAGTATTTGTGCACATAAAAGTATGATCATGCCAGATATTCATGTTGCATGGCATAACACTAACAAAGATCGACCAAAATGACAAAAAGTCACAACGACAATGAAATGAAAACACATTAAAAAACGCGGGGATGAAAGCACCTCTAGGTTATTTTGGCCTTTTTAAAGATTTATTGTTTTATTCTGCTGTAATACACATAAAGGGTAGACGGGATGTACTTGTATATACTGGAATGTATGTAGTTTAATTTACTTTTTGACCAATTGTGTTCAACGGTTCTGTCATACAAGTGCTCGGGGATAGAGTGGGTCTGTTGGATGTTGGGGAAAGACATTTATCAACCACTGGGTTTTTTCCTCATTTGTTCTTTTTTTTTTTTTTTTTTTTTTTTTTGGTGCGTGTGTTCCAGTCTGCCCTTACTGCACCACACAACACAGTATAAAGCTCTCACCACATATCTAGTGCAGAGATAAATGAGTAAAAGTGCTTTTAAATTTTATTCCATCGCTTTCAAATGTGCCACTCAGTGTCTGTTAGGACGTTTAAATTATTTTATGAATGATAAATGCCAAATTAAGGGGTTATTTATATGGAGATATATATAAATAAATGAATATATATATTATATATATTAGATATAATGTGTAGTTTAAGATTATTATGTTTGTTAGAGGCTTTTTTGCACTAGTTGAATGTTTCTGTTGTGTGATTACATGTAACCTTTGGCTCTCTAGTTTGTCAAAAAAAAAAAAAAAAAAAAGCAGATTATTTTTGCAGAGCAACGTCACCGATTTGATTTCCTCAGTTTCTACTGTATCTCCTCTTTGTTTTCTATTTTAACTGTAGCTTGTCAAACCATTCTGTGCGTGTTTTTGTATTTATATTGTATTGTTGAACTTATAGCAATGAAAATACTGTTGTTATCCAGCTCCTTTAATACTGTTTTATAGTATGTGTCTCAATAAATCCAGGTGTAAAATGGGACATAACCATGTGGCTCATTTTGTGTTTCTTCAAAGTGCAACTGTGGGTCATTTTGTTATTTGGCAGGACGTAAAGTTGTTTTACTTTCATTTGTTTGTTTGGGAGGAAACCATGACATGAACATAATTGAATTTGAAAAATTACAAGTGGCGTTTTTGAATGGCAGGGATATCTAAAGTTCTTGAAGGGTTTTGTGTACTTTATCAGCATAACAAATTTCTATGAAAATCCATCTTTTCTTTGACACAGTTAAATGTTATTCTGATGCCAACAATAGAGATTGTTCATCCCCTCACTGCTAAGATCTGATAATTCTGTGTTGAAAATGTCTGAAGTGGGACATCGCCCACGCACTTATTTCCCGAACAATGACCACTGCTGTCTAATCGCATTCAACAAGTGCGGGATGAATTAATCTCCCAGAACCGCTCTTGAACGCAGGCGGCTGCAGCGCGGATGCTCTTTATTGTCATTATAAGCAAAGTATTTCCATTAGAAAGACGAACAAAGCATGGTAATTATGTTTGCGTTGCCCAGCAACTCCATTGCCTCCTCTTGACTATATAACAGAGGTGATGGTGGTGTTTGTTTAGTCAGCTCTGGTTTGGGGTAGAGGTTACCAAAACCTGCTCCATATTATAGAAAAATGACCCTTCTTCGATAGTTTTTTTGGACCTATTTCAGAACGATGCTCAAAGCTCCGGGAAAACCCGACGGGCATGCAGGCACTAAAATCCTCCTGGATGCGATGTCCAACGACAAAGTCCACCTGGCGAGGTTCGTCCTGGACGCGCTGGATGGAGAAATCGTGGACTACAAGACAGAGAACGCACAGACCCCTCTCATCTCTTCTATCCTACTTCCTGACGGCCAGACTCGGTGTAAGTTTGTGGAGCTCCTGCTACAGAGAGGAGCCAATGTCAACTGTCAAGACGGCGACGGACGCACGGCGCTGAGTTACGCATGTGAGAGAGGATACCTGGATGCTGTGAAGATCCTGGTCCGAAACAATGCGGACCCGGAGATTGTGGACGCCTGGGGGAATACTGCGCTAATGTACGGCGCAGTGGCAGGTCATTCCACGGTTGTCGAGTTTTTAGTGAGAGCTTTCAAGAGGCTGGGTCTTCAGATAGACCGGCAGAATAAAGTTGGTAACTCTGCTGTTGAAGTGGCAAAGTTTCTGGGCCACACTGAGTGTTTCTTTGCGCTCACTAACACCTTCAAGAAGTGCCGTGAGGCTGAAGGGAGTCTGGGATGTGGTGAAGTCAATGAGAAGTTTGAGCGGAAGGTTGGACATGTAGTGAACAAACTTGAACTCCTCCAAACATGTAATCATGTCGATAGTCCATTAATTCAAAATTACAGCTGGCAACAAAGGCCTCGGATAAAGCAGAGTCGGCTACCATCGATGGACTCTATAGATGAGTTTGACAGAGAGAATGACGGCTCTTCCTCGCCTCTACGGGACGTGGTCTTCTCCGGAGTCCTCACCCCTAAACCTCCTCTGCGGAGTGACAATTCTCCCAACCCCAAGTACCCCAAAACCGGGGAGAGGTTGACGCCCTCTGATGACCACCTCCCCCCTCTTACCCAGAGCTGTGAGGCTCAAAAGTCTATTTTCTTCTCACCCCGGCCCAAAAGAAACACTCCCAAACCCAGCGCGCCCTCCACCCTGGGTATCTTGTTGACTCCCATTCTTGCCAACAAAAGTGAGAATGAGTCGGGAACAGAAAAATCGAAAATGTTAGACTTTGGGGTGCGCAGATTTCACGACAGCTATTATCAGAAAAGAAGTAGTTTGCCAACCAGTATCCTCAGCCCCACACCCCCGGAACGCACACTGCGTAAATCCAGAACCGTGAGGAGGCGCGAAGCGTCTCCCTCCAAGCCTGACCCTCCTCAGTTTACCGCACCAACTGCCGCCACTTCAACCACGACTTTCTCAGTCTTGAGCAACAAACTCTTACGCCGATTTACCTCTCCGGAGTTTAAAAAGGACGTGAAAGATGTGGAGCAGGATCCGGTGTTGACTTCAGGGCGAATTCCGCGATCAGAAACCTTTCCGCAGTGCATAAAACATCCCCAGGTGGGCAGTAAACCCAGCATCGACAGCATCAGCTCCGTAAAGTGTGAGTTTGACTTTCAATTCAGAATGCCTAACTCTTAAAAAGCCAGAGTGCGCCATGCGTAAAAAGTCCACCACTCTGGACCAGCGCGTTACTTTTAAACCTTGTTCCGTTGGAGAGGAAATATACTCATTACTTTTCTACATTCAACCCCCAAACGCGTCCTGTGATCTCACTGACCTCCAAATATGATCCTCACTGAGCTCCAAAACTCAACTGCTTTGCCCGTGAGGAGTGATCAGAGCATCCAGACAGCTCTGCAAAAGTTTCTGCCCTTTTACATCCAGTCTGGAGATCAATCGAGTGAACAGAGGGAGTAATAATGAACGTTACGACTTTTACCTATGATTTAATAACAGAAACTTCAACGGCAATTCAAAGTACTTTGCGTAAACTATGTGTGTAAATGCCAGCACCTGCCAGTTGGAGTCAACCCTTCACTGCGCCTACTGAATGAAAGCCAATGTGTAATCTCTCCGTCTTTGTAGTTCCTCCTGTGTTCAGCAGTGTTTGATGCTCGTTTTGGAGTGGGAGGGGAGGGGAGGGGGGGAGGGGGGGTTCATTGGAGATGGAGGGGCGATGTGCAATAAATTATTTAACTCATAACATTTACCCATGTGGTGCCATGACCTTTCGTTTTATGTGTCTGTTCCTTTCAGCCACACCACTGTACATTTGTTAGGTGTTCAACCATCTTCATTCACTGATTTTAATGATTACTAACAGTGAATAAACTCTCAGTATGTGAAATGAACGTTGTTTCCTGTGCTGTGTGTATGTGTATGAGGCATTCAGTCTCATGAAAGGTTATTATTATGTATGTTGTTCATGTGTCATAACTTTTGAAACGAATCTCAGTATCTCGACAAAGGGAGAAAATATCTACTTTATCCAACATGACTAGTTCATAGATAGAGGGAAATCTTGCTCCATTTAATGATATAATTAGAAGAATATTTTCAGCCTCCGTATGAGATTATTTTTTGCAGCACTCATTCTCACACACTCAGCTGCAGCCTTGCAGAAGTGGAGTTTGGGAGAGGGAGGGCGGGGGTGTTGTCGGCGTTTCCCTCCAGACATACATCATTTCAGCCCAACCTACAGCTGCTACAACAGAGATGGAGACTACAGCATTGCGGGAATAACAGACTGCATGCCGAGTCCTTCCTTACAGGAGACAAATTCAGTTGACGGACTTTTTTTTTTTCCTCTGAAGAAGGACTATTATTCCTGATGCTAATAATGTGCAGAGGGAGCTCAGTCCTGCAGCTCTCACTGGGTTAAAACCTGTCAACCTTGGAGAGGGAGGTCGGTTTTGGACAGCCAGAACTCCTCGGAGCCGGCTGCTTATGCAGCACAAACCGGATCTCACGTCCAACCTGGAAGAATTTTTTGCTGCATTCACGATGATCTGAGCGTGACTTCTGGGCGCTGAGTAGAGGTATCCCTCCTCTCTCTCTCTCTCTTCCCCCTTTCTTTCTCTCCCGCCTCCTTTCTCCGTCTTTCTTTCTCTCTTTTCTTTAACGTGGGTTCAGCACCGGCTGCCCAGACAGTAAGCCCCCCTTTTTCAGCGCTGGGGAAGCTAATAGAGATGGGACGACTCGGTTTCAGCACCACGGAGAGCGCCCGACTTCTGCTGCTCAGTGTTTTCGGTAAGAGTGTGTGTGTACATTTGTCGTGACTGTTCGCCGCAGTGTGTGTGTGTTTGTGTACGTGTGCGTGCGCGTGCGCATGTGCACCTACTGCGTGTTTGGCCATTATTAAGTATTTATGTTCTTACTTTTCACCGAGATGGCATATTTCATCTGATATTACCTGTTCGCATTGATATGGAAGTCATTCAAACATGATCAGAGTGGCAGCTCGTCACTTCCAGTCGTTGTTTAGACTGCAGCCAACGGCGTGCTGTTACTCCCCTGATACTGCAGATTTCAGTCTCGAGTGTTTTAACCTGGTTTTGACTTTGCTGTGAGCAAACAGACGTGATATGTCAATGATCTGAAATTGTGAGAGACATTCAGCTAAATCATAGTAGCTCCATTACGCCGCTATTTCTGCTGATTCTGCATGTTTGGAGCATGTGTGTGTGAATATGAAGCTGTTACTCCGTTGACAGAAGTGCCACACCTTTAACTTTTCAGTATTCTTGTATCGGCAGGTGTGCTGGCGCTGTCCGTGGTGCTGGCTGAGCAGGAAGGAGAGAACCTGTCCGGTCTCTCCAACAACCCTGACAAAGCCATCTTCGCGGTCCGGGAGAACGGCACAACATGCCTGATGGTGGAGTTCGCCGTTAAATTCCTCGTGCCATATGACGTGCTCGCGCTCAACGGGATAGACGTAAGGAATCCCCCGTATTTTTTAATGCATATGGATTTATGTGGATGCTTAAAAAATTACCGCTTGGATGTCTCAAGCGTGTAAGGTTTCTTTCTGTTGAAGGCGTTCAAGTTTAAACGTTGTGCGTAAAACTGGTTGTATTGGAAATATAAGGTTTTACATGTAAATTATATCTAATTTTAAATGTATATTTCGCCATTAATTTACATTGAAGCCATTTTGTCTTAATTATAAAAAGGAAATCTGTTACAGGTACATCAGAATTGTATTTGGAAACTGGGGTTGCAGCGTGTGGTCGTGCGTAAAATGCTGACGTGGTATTAGACACATAATCACGAAAGGGAGTTTTTGATATTAAACCTTTTACCGTCGATCAAAACCGATTTTCCTTACTAACTGTAAGAACAACTCATTTAAATAATCATGTGTGTTTTCTGGACATTTGGTTACCCTATAAATCCGTGCGTAAAATTGGCAAGTTGACGCAGAAATCTCTCTGTAGCGACAATCTGGTGCTTAATCTGTCCCTCTCTGTAACTTATTCACGCGCGTGTTGAATCTTTTTTTTTTTGCAGTTGATCACCGAGCAGGCGTCGTTCACTCTGCCCCGTGGTGCAGAAATCGAGGGGAAATGTGGGAGCACGGAGTCAGAGATCCACATAACCTGGAAGAACAACGCCTACATCCTCCGTATCTACTTCTCCAAGGTAGGCAAGAAAGCGAAAAAAGGAAACTGTAATAATGCATAATATTTAAAAAAAAAAAAAAAAAAAAAAAAAAAAAGTCTGAACCATTTCATGGGAACATCAAGACGCCAACAAAAAACGCTACACGTGACAAAAAGTCTTTCTTTTAACATTTTGTTAAGGAATCTGACATGCGGCAATACAGTCTGTTTTTCTAATATACATCAAATTCTATTTTTTTCCTTTAAATTGTGTTATTAATGTCTAGTGTGCTTATGTTTTTTGTACTGCAGTGACAATTCCTAAATTCAGTGAAATATCTTAGTGAAAGGAATTGCAAACTGGATATTTTTGCTGTGTAGGCCAACCTGCCCTCTCCATACAGAGAAAAGCCCTGTTTGACGCGCGCGTGTGCGCGTGTGTGTGTGTGTGTTTCTCTGCGTGTTGCAGGAGTTCCGTGACAAGGGCATTGAGGTGTGGAAGATCAGCAGGGTCCAGTTCGTCTACGACACCTCGGAGACATCGCATTTCATCAACGCATACAACCGTGAGTCTCCCGCCAAGTCTCTTGACAGTAGCTACTCAGCACATTTCCATCCCGCAACTTGCTCTCATTCATCTCAACGTTTGTATTCAGCTGGAATTAGACGCTTGATTCCTGCAGGGATTTACGATTTTCGCCCACGTATATGGAAAATGAGAGTTTTCGTTAATGCCTGGCAAGTTACATTATGCTGTCTAGCTGACAAATACGCGTATTACTGTTACATAATCCGTTGTGTTGGTTCTCTTCCAAAAAAAACTTGCCACACCAAATCATTTTATTGTTAACTTGCAATATTTTTTGAGGGATTGTATGTTGGGAGTATTTTTCCTGCCACTCCTGGCTGTGGATCATCAATTAAAATCATCATCATTATGAAATTAACAAGAATCTTGTTTTCACATATGTAGGCCTTCATAGAGGCCAATTACACATACACACACACACACACACACACACAAGCACCTTAAACCTAGTTACTGTACATCATGAGGCCTCACTGCCACCTCCCCCGCCCTCTCTCTCTCTCTCCAGCTGGGAAGCACACAGCCAGCACCCACCGCCTCTCGGCCCTGGTGACACCCGCCGGGCGTTCCTATGTGTGTTCAGCGCAGCAGACCCTCACCCTCATCTCAAGCGACCACCAGAAGGGTGTCACCGTCTCCATGTATGACATCCAGATCCAGCCCTTCGACATCACCTCTGACTTCATATTCAGCGAACGTAAGAACAACTAGAACACAACAGACACCTTTTATGGAGAAGCACTGACATTAAATACAAGTCGAGCTTTGCCACACGTTGTGACAGTTTTCTAGTCTCTCGTTCTGAAAAAGCAAGAATGATGATGATGATGATGAGAAATCCTGGGGGTGAAGGTGTTAAAGCTTTACATCTCTCTCTCTCTCACACACACACACACACACACCTCTCTGGGGGGTTTCTGCTGCAGTATGAGGAGTACATTGGGCTGCAGAAAGGGAGACAGGGTAACAGGAGGAAAAATAAGAGGGGGTGGGGGAAAGAGACGCAGAGAGACAGAGAGAAAGAGAGAGAAAGAGAGAGAGGGAAGGGGTGGGGGGTCATTAGGACTTTATGAGTGCAGTCATATCCTTGCCCTCAATGCAGCTTTTATAGACATACTCAGTGTACCTGGCTGTCCTCTGAAGCCAATCACCTTGGAAGAATCATTTGCTCTGAGCTGCTGTAAACTAGGCTGTGCTATGCTTCACTGCCTTCCTCCTCGTGTGCATTACTGCTGTCCACAGGGAGAAACACCTTTAACTTTAAAATGACATAAACACCCTGTGTGCAGCTAGGTCCGGTTTTTGTGTTCTCGTCCTTTTAAAGAGACTTAAAAACTTACATGAAAAAGGTGTGTGTGTGTGTGTGTGTGTACACTAACACACACAAAATAAGGAAAAAAAGACAGAAACAGAGCCATATGTCATTTAGTAGATAAAAACATAAATAACAGTTGTTTCTGTGCAAACACACAGATGCTAACTACCTCCACTTCCACACACATACACACACACACACACACACACACACACACACACACACACACACACACACACACACACACACACACACACACACACTATACATACAGCATAGATGCCTGATGAAGCCCATAAGAGGCCACATGTGTTTCATACTAAATCCTACAACCACTGAAAACAACTAAAGGCAGTAGGGTTGAGTGATATGGCTGTAATCAACAACATCAACTTTGATGTTCAATGCAAATAACTGTTTCGCTGTACACATCACATCAGAAAAAAAATGTTTAACTCAGAAACTAGTTACATTTTAAATTGTAATTTACTTGGAATCATTCATTTAAACTACGGCTGAAACAACGACTCAATTAACAGCTCAGTCAGTCAACGGAAAATGAATCACTGACCATTTTGAATAATTGTAAAAAATCATGGTTTCCAGCCTCTAAAAGTTTTGCTGTTTTTTAGTTTTTATATTAGTTAACTCAATTTGGGTTTTAGATTTGAAGACATCTCCTTTGGATTCAGTAAATTGACATCTTTCACTATTTTCTGGAGAAAATAATCAGATTAATTAAGAATGCAAATAATTTAGACATAACTTTATAAAATCATAGCCTGATACGCTCATATATCATCACAATAAGATTCCATTAAAAAACATTATAGAAACGAATATTGACTTATCACCCAGCCCTACAAAGATAGTCCACATGAATTCTGACTCATCTACACAGAATCTCCGTCAGGTTCGGTTCATCCAGCGTGCTGACTGTGTGCATATTTACACTTTCCGCAGCCTACAAGTGCATCATGGACCAGCGGGAGCGCCTGGAGGAGACCCTCCCCCTCGTCCTGGGCCTCATTTTGGCGCTCATCATCGTCATCACGCTCACCGTCTACCACTTCCACCTCAAGCTGACAGCCACTCAGCCCCAGCTCCCCAGAGACCGCTCCATGTACAAGAACATGTAGTCAGCGCGGCGGCGGCGGCTCCCTCGGCTCTCTCCAAAGCTACCCTGATTAAAAAAAAAAAAAAAAAAAGACTAAAAGAAGTCTCCTCGATGTCCCGGGCCTAACACCACAGAGGATCGAGCCATGCGCTGGACTGACTCCCGGAGTGAGAAATGTATGTGTAGCCTGTACTGTAGGCCCACTGGAACTTTTCAACAGCTAAAACACAAGGGGGCATTTAAATGTTTTGGGCCTGGCATGGATGAAGTTGAAGGGTAAACCCACCAAAACCTGCTGTTTATGCTGAATTGAATCTTAATGTCACAAATTCATAGCCTACATTACAGTAACCGGAATTTTAATGAAAATAAATACTTAAAATAATGCCTTCGTCATTTGAAGTCACACACTTGAGGTTACTCATATTTCCTACAACATTACCGGGGCCTATTTTATCACTTCATCCATTTTCATCCGACTTCTCTTTGGAAGAAATTTCAGAAATTGCCCGAGCTTCTGCCGTCATTTGTCAACACTTTGTCGTCTTCTCCTCTTTCTCTGTCTGAAATTGCTGCTAAAATAATTTCAAATACCTATTGTTGGTTCAGTATTTGCTATTTTTTTTTCTTTTGTTCAATAAACCCTTTTAGTTGATTTCTGAATGCAGCCATAGTGACAGTGGACAGTCTTGTAAGTGTGTGCAGTGCAGTGGCATTCAGAGTTGCGATGTTATTTGCTTTGACTTCAACAAATCTTTTCTTCACAGTGATGTATGGAACATATCAAAAAAAAAAAAAAAAAAAAAAAAAAAGGAAGGAAGAAATACAAAAATTCTGTACTGAATAGTGAAGAATGGATCAGAATGCCATATGAAAGTGTTTATGAAAGTACAAAGAGGTTTTAAAATTTTAAAAAATGAATATGTGTATAATATTTTCAGAAACAAAGTCTATGCATAAACCTCTGCTGATGCAATCCTGTGCAGTATTCTTCTGTTCATTGAAATAAATTGCTGGAATCATCTCGACACCTCTTGTAAAGTTATTTTTACGATCATTCATTACAAAAAATACAAATTCTCTTCTATACTTTGGTGAATATGAAAAAACAAACTATCAAACAGCACTACGGTGTCCAAGTGAAATACAGCAACTGGAAAAAAAAAAGAGGTGACTGATGCTCCTGCCGGTGGAGACGCTGCAGGGATGAAGTATTGATTTTGTCGTCTGACTCTGGGCTTTCAAACGGAAACGCAATATGAACAAGTCTAATTGAAAATAAATAGAGCATTTGTGTCAGCTACAGCTATTTGTTTCAGTCGTACATCATCCTCGGTCACAACATGTCAAAGTCAAAGTCCTTAATCAAGTTTTCACTTTGCCCGGCCCCTTCATTGTTGGAAAAAACATAGTTTGTGTACATTTTACCAAGAACAGATGCGTCAGTTTTTGTAAAATGTAAAAATGGGTGACATCATTAAGGGTTGTGAGCCATGGTGTGGAGGTGCTAACAGCCTCTCAGTCTCAATGTATAGAAGACATGTCCATGGTCTATAACCAGACTTCCATCTGAATGTTTATCTGTAAAAATCCTGACCGGCTTTCAGCAACAGTCTTTATGAAAAGTCAACTCAAGTCTAGGCAGGAAGGAGCTGTGGTGGTGGTGACTCAGCACTGTACTGGATCCATTTCTGATCTCACTAAGTCGTCTTTGGGCTTCCTACTCAAGATTTTGATGTAATAAATTAATAATATTTTGGTTAATATTGTTGTTATGTAGCCTCAGTCTACTCTATCATATTGTATGCCAAATGAACTAAAACTAAGTTGATTGTGTTAAAATTCTAAATATTTTATAAAAGGGGCAGTTTGAGGGGAAAAAACCTTTCAAATGAACCTCATTTTGGTAATCATCCCTCCCTACAGCTTCATGTCGTACTATTTATTTACAGTAGAGTGGTACTAGTGTCTTCTATAGAAACAGTAGCCCAGTTTAACATATTTGAACTTTTTGAATTAGCATAAGATCAGCTGATTGTCTTCCACATCTGTCCACCACAAAAATCTGCAATATCATGGTCAGAAAACAGTGGGGTGACAGAAGAAAGGCACATGAATATAAATAGTTATACTATACATGTGACAACTGAGCAAATCATCTAAAGTTACACAAACAAATCAGCTTTTTTCCCACCATTTTTCTTACAAGAAGGGGCGTTTTTAATCAGACGCTAATTAAAATCAAGAAGACCCAGAAAGTAATGTATCAGTCCTCAACAGAGGTGGAAGAAGTATTCAGATCCTTTGCTTAAGTAAGAGTACCAAATGTACAAATACAACAATGTAAAAATATTACATTACAAGTAAAAGTCCGACTTATGTACTTTTACTTAAGTATTATGAGCTTGATGTAGTTAAAGTATTGCAGAAGTAGTGGTTTGGTCCCTCTGACTGATATATTATTATATATGACATCATTAAATTGTTAATACTGAAGCATCAGTGTTAGAGCAGCATGTTATTGCTGTAGCTGCTGGAGGTGGAGCCAGTTTGAACTACTTTATATACAGTTAGCTTGTTTAGTCCAGTGGTTCCCAACCTAGGGGTCGAGCCCCTCTGAAGGGTCACCAGATAAATCTGAGGGGTTGTGAGATAATTAATGGGAGAGGAAAGAATAAAAAACAAAGTTTTGATAGCAAATCTGTTTTCAGTTTTTTCTCTAATCTTTGATTTTTTGTGAAATATTGGATCATTCGAACATTTATTGAAATGAAACCATGTGAGAAGTTTTGAGGGAAAAATCACTGTTTGGTGGAGCTGTTAACAACTCATATACATCTGAAATGTGACCTGGACTACACACTGCTTTTTGTAAGACATCAAAAGTCAGAAAGGTTGGAAACCACCTTGTTATATTATGCGTTGTGTTAAATCTTCATCTGAAAAGTAACTAAAGCTGTCAAATAAATGTAGTGGAGTAGAAAGTACAATATTTCCTTTTGAGATGTAGTGGAGTGGAAGTATAAAGTAGCAGCAAATAGAAATACTTAAGTAAAGTACAAGTACCTCAAAATTATACTTAAGTACAGTACTTGAGTAAATGGTCCTCAAGCACACAACAACAAATCCACATGGCGGGGGTTGCTATGGCAACACACGAACGAGGTCAACAGACAAACAGCCGTATTCTGTGCGTCAAAGCCGGATGAACTTTTGACGACCTCAACTAAAAATACAACAACACATTACCCAGAGAAGCCTCTAAGCCTCTAAACACTCAACCAAATACAAACACAGGTTTGCAGGCTACTAAATTGTCTTCAATACACCTGAGAAATGACACTTTATACTCACATAGACCCAATCAATAAAACAACTCCATGACTGACAACACAAGCTGACCGAGTGACGGTGAGAGACGCCTTACTCAGCAATGCCAACAGCTATCGTTGCACAGTACAGTAAATAAACTAACAAACGGAGTGTCACTGCCAACTCTTAATTAATGTGAAAAAAACTCACCTGTTGGGTTGTAATGGGGCCGCTGCTGCACTGCAATTGTCCACATGTATGGCTGAAACGTGCGCAGGATACAAATATACTTTTTCTCTCTTTGAAAGTAAATTCTTTGGCGTTTTTACGGTAAAAAAAAAAAAAAAAAAAAACACCTACTTGGACAGGTTTGACCAGCAAATACTCCTTGCACTGTATGGTGTTTGCATTTCATCGAATACGTCATTTTCTGAACTTAAACTAGCTAATTAACGGCCTGTCAATCACACGTCAAAGTGTAGAAAAGTATTCCACGTTTGGACATTTTTCTGCCTGTCATGAAACACTTTGAAACCGTTTAAAACTCAACGTCCAGTCCAGGAAATACATAGGTGTAACCAACATCATTAATGATGGCGGCTCTGCTGCGTTCAGGTGTCCCCAGTACGTAACCACGCATTTTATTTGACCTTTGACCTGACACGTCAGCGTTGAGCCATGGCCTTAGGTGATGACAACACACCAACAAATAGAAAAATAAATTCATAAATAAAAATTCTGTAAATATCCTTTCACATGACACTTCTATATATTTTTTTACTACTGTATATCCCTATCCTGATAGTTGAACTGCTGTTTCAAAGAATAAGAATTTACCACATTGCTGTAAATATACTTTTGAGGAAGAAATGCTGAATCTTTTTGAATCTTTTTAACATAAATGTTTAACTGTGACATTTAAAGATATTGACTGATATTACCATCAGCATTAAAAAAAAGACAACCAGATGTCTGTTGCTGTGTGCAAACAGATTTAAATGCAGCAATTGATTCATTACATTAATTGCACCTGTGCTTATCCTACTGTGAGGTGTCAAAAGGACTGAAAAAGATATTTAAGTGAAAAAATAAACATCCTGCGATCAGATAATTATTGATGCCGCTTCTGTGAGCCGATGGCAAAACCACCAACATACCTATAGGTACAAATTCACAATTTTGAATTTACCTTTACATTGTGCTGACTTTCTGTATTTGGAACAGTTGTGAAATATATTGATTATTGTAACTCAAACATGGACTCTCTACAGACTTCACTTTGACGCTCATTGATGACCTGCAGTCCCACTGGCCCCGGTACTTGTGCTTTTATTTACTGAGCCGTTGGCGGAGGTATCTTTCTCTGTGAAAGAAGCTCCATTCTCTGTCCGAGCTAAATCAATATCCCATTATAGTGTTTCAGAGGGAAATGGCTCAGAGGAAAGAAAGAGAAATAACCTCATATATTATGGCAACACCAATCCATGGATGTGTCTTTTCTGCTTCTCTGTTCTGAGGTGAAGTTAGGGTGAAATAGTTGGAAATGAGAACTGTTGAATTTAGAGAATATGGAAGACCCAAACAACGAAGAGAAAATAAACTGTTGATGACTGAAAGGAACTCCCTTGAATAATCTGACAGTGTGCTGTTTAAAAAAAATCTCTGCTTGATATGAGACACAGAGAGAGAAGAAGAAGAAGAAGAAGAGACCGTAGAGGGTGATGAAGGAAAAATCCATGCAACACATCTCAATGTTTTTATGGGCGTTTTTTTAATTGAAACCAGCTTCACTGATAACAAACATGCAATATCACTGTACAAGCCAACACCACAGATAAGTGTTACTCATTCAAGTCTTGACACATTGTCAAGGATTAGCCAGCAGCACACACACACACACACACACACGCACACGCACTTTCAGATGTTGTACAGAGATAAACACGCTCTACCTCTTTTGCTCTTCGACATACACAGACACACACACACACACACACACACACACACTCTCACGCACACAATCACACACTCACACACACACGCACACACAGTCATATTTACATATCACAGTGAATGATGGGTAAAAATGATGCAGGGGAGGAGGATTACACTGTTCTCCTGGTCCGACCAGAGATGAGAATGGCAGCACAGTTCCAGTGATAGCGAGTGTGTGTCTGACTTGAGGTGGGATAAGGAGTGAGATGATGACAGTGAGGATGTGAGTAGAAAACGAGACCTTTTATCAGCATCCTAAAATCTGCACGGTAGGCGGGCGTCCTGGATAGGCGCCTCTCAGCATTTAGAGAAACAGGATGAGACTTCTAATATAAAAAAAAAAAAAAAAAACAGGTCAGCGTGGAGTAAATCTTTTTTTTTCTCCGTCAAAATCCACTCAATCTGTGCTACATTTAAATGCATGGTGTAATTACAGTATCATAAATACAGGGCTTTCATGGTGTCATAAATAGGTTTGGGGTATTGCTTGGATGATATAACAACTGATATCACTGTCTGCCGATGCACTCTTAGAAATGTAAATCAAAATCCAACAAATAAAAACAAAATAAACAAAAAAAAGGCCACACTACCAAAAAATAAACCTTCAATTCCAATAAATAAATAAATACTTTAAAACGTCATACAAAATTCTGACATTACCCTTTTTTCCAACATTTAATGGAAGTTCTGTCTACAAATGTAAGATAATAAATATATTTAGTATTTTTAGTAACAGTTAGGTTTAGGTGGGTTTATTTGGGATATCTCTTATATCTTTAAGCAAAAACTGGATTATAAACAGTAGGAAAGATCTCTGCAGAAACTCTATTTAATACTGCTCATATCACAATGGTTACGACACGATAAAATACTGCAAATTATCAAAACTGTACAGAAAAACTTACAAGTTTCTCTAAAATACATTTTCACTGTTAGTGTGTGAAAAGAGAGATACAAGAGAGCTCGTCTGTTTGACCGGCTGAGCAGCAGCCTGCCCTTCAGGTTCAGTCAGGAACTGACGACACAGCAGCCATACGACAGTCTTTACCAGTCAAAAGCCCCTCTCCGCATGCAGCTGATCGTTCTGCCCTCTGCTGCACTGGTCTGGAGCAGAGCGCCGTTCCCCAGGGTCCATCCACCTCATCAGCATCAGCTCGCTGCACCCTTTGAAGCTCTCGCTGATGGCTACTACAACTCTACATGGAGCTGAAGACTCAGAGTCTAGGAAGAGAAAAGACTGCAGCATTGCGAGCCAGCCCACACGTTTCTACTGGACGTCTAGTGAGTTCCTCTGGCACAGAACACGCTTCTACTCCAGGTCATAGTTTTAAAATAGTAGATGATTTTTTTTTTTCTTCTTTTCTCTGTCATGTGTTTTTTTTTTAAATGTATTTCTTAGATATTCCTCTAGCTAATCTACGTCACGGTTACAGGTGTGAGTGTTAGTGGCGCACCACCAAGCGGTGGGGTGTTTTGGCTGGGTGAGGGCAGTGCCACCCTGGAAGTGTGTGTACAGTATGTGTGTGTTTTTTTTTTAGTGTAGAAGAGGGCGGGTTTGAGCCAGGTGGTCAGCGGTGGCGATAGTGTCTCATGAGGGGGACGATGCAAGACGGAGGGCCCGACAGCTTGAGGAAGGGATGCTGGAGGAGTTCCTGGGCCGTGGCTCTCTGAGAGGGCTCCCTCACCAGCATCAGGTCAAGGAAGGACCGCAACACCGAGGACACCTGGAGGATGAAATGGAACAATAAACTTTTACCATGTTGTTATTGATTGTAAAGGAACATCTACTGCTAACACAAATATGTATGCAAGAAAGATATCACATGTGCGCTGAAAATGGTAGAACCATGATTTAAACCTCTGGCTGGGATCCTCTCCATAGATACTGAACTAATAAGTACATGTAGTGTGTATTTTAAAACCATTAGACATATCAGACGCATGGGGACAAGTCTAATAGTCTACAGCCATGCTAGCAGCTCCGTGAGGTTATACTTTGGCACAGAGTGCTTTGAGCTTAATGCTGATGTCAACATGCTAACATGCTGATGTTTAGAAGTTATAATGTTTACCATGTTCACCATTTTAGCTTAGCATGTTAGCATGCTAACATTTGCTAAATAGCCCAAAACACTAAGTACAGCTCAGGCTGATGGGAATTACAGCAGTAATTAATTTTGCATAAAGTATTGGAAAAATGGGAATATTAAACCAATGACGGCACTACAGGAGAAATTTAATTAAAATTAATTAAAGTTAGATTGATGAACTAAATTTCATCATATGTTAAGACATATCATTTAGAGCAATCATATAAACTGTATAATTTTACTGTAGTCATTCTTAAAATCAATCACAGGTATGGACAAAGATTTTTTTATGTGGAGACTTAAATACCTCAACACATTGTTATGACTATCACAACAAGTTTTTATTTTTTATTTCTGGAATGATCTATTAAATAAGTTGTATGTCTTTAACTTCAGATTTCCTATCCTCAGTGCTTACTGTCCAAAAAGACACTGCACTAAGGTTTTTCTTACCTTATGTGACTCTTTTAGCCGTGGGGGCAGGTTGTCTCGTATCCTCCTCATGGCCTGCAGAGGGGGCTCGTTAAAGTAAGGGGGCTCTCCATCCACCATTTCGATCACCATGATGCCTAAAGACCAGATATCAACCTGGACACACACCACAACATTCAGTCAGTACAGTGAAGGACTGTGTCTCTCCCCTCAGCCTCTAATACCTGGTGCAGACTGAAGTTAATCCATGTGTGTGTGGTCCTCACCTCAGTCCCATAAGGTAGTCTAGAGATGACCTCTGGTGCCATCCAGTATGGTGTGCCCACAAGGGATTTCCTTTTGGGCACCTCTTTGGAAACTTGGGCACAAAAGCCAAAGTCTGATAGCTTGATCTGCAAACACACACAAACACCACGAAGCCTTCAGCTTTCACATGACATACAGCAGTGATTGTACTAGTTCAGAACCTCAGTGTTTGATGTCAAGAAGTGCACTGACCCATTGTGATGAAGAGCTTTCATAGAAGACACTAATCTCCCGTATTAGTGGTTAATTATGCTTCAATTAATCATGTCTTATCAGCTCGTTAGGAGGCATTAGGCAGGATTTAATTACTGGGGCACAAGTGGTAATTGATGATGATGAGTTTCTGGCACTGGCTGTTGACAAGTGGCAAGACTGGCATCCGTGGAGAAGGTCAGTGTGTGTGTGTGTGTGTGTGTGTGTGAGACAGTAAAATAACAACTGACAGGAACAAGGGTATTAATATTGGTTATACCTGGGGTTGTTCTGTTTAAACTGGGATCTTCTGGATTAATAACATCCCAAAGGAACAAGTGTGAATGGATAATACCTCTAAACACACACACGCACACAAACTCATCATGTGTTCTTACCCTGCCATCACTGGTCAGGAGAATGGAGTCGCTCTTGATGTCGCGGTGGATGACGCCCTGTGTGTGCAGGTAGGACAGAGCCCTCAGCACCGACAAACACACTGTAGCGATCTGCTCCTCATTCATCCTGTGAGGACACACACACACACACACAGACACACACACAAACACGTGTTAGTAATGACAGTGGAAGTAGCAGAACATGTGGTACAATATTTGGCATGTTGAAACAGATAGATGTTTAAAGATGTTTTAGAGGTCACTGAGGCATCTAAACCTGCAAGAGAAAAATACAAGAACCATTTACTGACTGTACAAAAACTATTTGGGGGGAAGGTTGTGGTCACAAAAGGGGAAGGACTGAGAAGTGGGTAGGACGTTATTTGGGAGAGCAGGGGCAGGTCTTTTAGTTTTTTTGTTCCCATATTTAATATTTTATTTAAGCCTCCCATTAAAATGTTGTTAATAGTAACTTTTACCTTCACTGCAACTTTAATGACTAATCAAAAAGATTTTGAAACTATCATTCTAATCAGTGATTTTCAGTGGTATTCATTATTTTCATAGCGAATTATGTACTATTTATGTGTCTCTTGCCTAATATTTATACTTTTATGTATTTATAAATCAATCCATTTGTGTCCTGTATTTTTTCTGTACTTTCTTTCTCTGTGGTGCTTTGTTAGAAAGGTAAAGGTAGAGCACGCAGCTGTGAGTGAAAAAGACCAGATTGTTTCTTTAAAAAGAGAGAAAGGATCTTAAATCATTTCTCAAATTTCTAAATATGCATAGATTTCCAAAGATAACTACAACAAGACTAAATAGGCAATGACTCAGGGAAGTATATTTAATTTTTTTCAAGTAACACATTTTTTGTGGTGCAAATTAAAATTAACAAATCCATTTTTCATTAAGCTACAGCACAGACAAGTCCAGCTTCAGAATTTGCTCTAATCCTAAAGAGATTATAGTCCAACACAACCGAGATGGAGCAGAATCCAGTTTGAAAATATCTCCCTGTAGCCTGCAGCGGCTGTAGCTGTGTTGTGCAGAGCAGGCAGGAGGGTCCCATATGGAGAGACGGGGCGATGCAGTGCGTCTGACTGAGCTCACACAGAAACTCACAGCTCCACTGAACATTAACATCTAGACCCAGCTGGTCAGGCCAATGCTGTGAGTGTGTGTGTGTGTGTGTGTGTGTGTGTTATGAGCTGCGAACATATAGAGTACATGTGTAGAAAAAGAGACACGCTCATTTGCAAGCTGGATCAGTCTAACATACATAAATGTAGTATATGTACAAACACAGTCATGTATGCTTTAAGTCTTTCATCACACACACCTATACACACACACAAACACACACACACACACACACACATATATATATATATATATATATATATATATATGTACACACCTCACGATGCAATTGCATCAAATTTTATTGTCACACGTATGCATTTACAATCAAAAGATAAATGAGCCTTCTGCTAATGGAAAAACAACTGGCTAATTCAAAGTGTATGGGATAGATACGTGTACGCAAAAGCAATTCACCTCCTACTTCCCCCCCCCCTCCCTTACCCCACCCCCGCATCCCACACACACACACACACAACCGAACAGAAAGCAGGATCACTGAAATAGAAAATTGTCTCAAACACAAAGCGAAAAACAATTTTAATGAGCCTGTAAAGGTTGTTAAGGGGAGGAGAATTACACACGCACCTACACACACACACACACATGCAGGTATTTATCCACACACACACACACACACACACACACACACACCAGCACACACTCTTACATATGCTTTTGCAGTAACATTAGATAAAATCCCAGTGAAGTGCAGCTCATTAACAAACTATAAAGTATAATTGAAATTTGATCGTGATCGAAACAGTTCAGAAACAGGGACGCCCATTTTGCCACTGCTGACTCGCCCGTGCGTATTAGCCATGTGTGTGTGGGTGTTCACGTTTTTCAGTGTGTGTGTTTGCTGCCAACAACCCAGCGAGCTGATGAGCCTTGCACAACGCGAGGCAGGCAGCAGTTATTTCCACAACAAAAGGCTTAACAGAAATAGCACAAAGCTTTCACCTGGACAAATATGGCTGAAATCATCAAGGAAAAAACACGTTGCTGTATTCATTATATTATTATCTTGGATATATAATGTCTAATAATTAAATCAAGTGGTTATTTTGTATGATTACTAACTCCATAAAGTTTCATAATGATATCTAGCCAGTAAGCTCAATTCCAGAAACATGTTTTTTTCTCTTTGTTTTGTTTACTTGTTCTGATTGGTGATATTTTTCAAGATATCAATTTGACTTTTGTTCCAAACATACACATTTACTTCCACTTGAAATTCAGCAAACTCATGTGGGGTGAATGTGTGTGTTTTGTTTGAGAGATGGTGATAAAGAGAAAAAAAAGAGAGAGTTAAAGAGAGAACACGTGTGCCCAATAATATCTTGTTAACTGAGATTTCCATTAGTACCTCCACAAGCACTCACATGCACACACACACATACACACACACACACACACAAAAACAGGCAAACACATGTGTGGGAGACTGTTCAAAATACTTCATGGCAGCAGCGGTGCTGAGCCTCACCAAAGTATGTTATTAGCATCCGACACCGCGCAGCGCTAAAGCTGACACTCCACGCAAATTACTGTAATTAAGTACCAAGCACAAAGTAAGCTTAAAACAATGAGGCGGCAGCTTAGAAACACGACTCAACAACAGAGACGCAATTAGGAAAAGTTGGAGAACAACAATCCTAAAACTATCAAAGCCAGGACTGGATTACAGCCCATCTGTTTGTTTCTCCTGGTCGTCCTGTGAAATCATCCATTTTACATTTTTGCTGAGTGAAGTTTGATTTTTTACAACACATGGTACCTTTGCTTGTTGCTTTTCATGTCATCACCTGAACTTCAAATGTGTTCAGTCATTTAGACATCACAAATAAAAATGAGCCTTCTCTCATAAGGCTGCTCCCTCTGTTTGTTTCAGCATTTAAATAAACACTCAAGGCTAATTTATTCACCACACTAACACACACAAATAACATGCACAAAGCAGTGACCTAATTTCTGGGATTTATATTATTTTTATTACATTAGCTTCTTCTTTTTTTCTTTTTCAATCAACTTTGGCTCTTATCACCCTTTTCGACCCTCCTGCATCCAGTCTGAACCCTATTGTTTAGGTTTTAAAGAAATAATTTGACACTTATTCTCTTTCTTATTGAAAGTTAGATTATATGATTGATAACACTCTCTTGTCTGTCTGTTACAGCCAGTGGCCGTATTTTAGTTTCCACAAGTTAATAGAAGATTTCAGGAAGTTACTGTGTCTGGCCAAGAAATGGTGCAGCACATAATAACTTTAATAACTAATAACTGTAAAACTTAACTAGTGAGCTTTGGAGGTGCTTGTAGGTGGATTTTATTACATTTGGACAGAGCTAGGCTAGAAATTTCCCCCCGTTTCTAGTTTTTATGCTGAGCTAAGCTAATCAGCTGTTGACTGTGGCCTCAGTGGTATCAATCTTCTCATCTTACTTTATCCTTTTATTCATTTATCTATTCTTCTCATTACAACTTAAGTTTATTGCACATGGACTTCAATTCTCTATGGAGACTCAACTTCATCCAGTGCTTCATGTATATTCACAGTGCTCTCATGGCTAGGTATGTCCTTGAGTACAACTTGTTGGATGTGGGTAGCTGCACTATCAAGGGACCCCCCTGTCAGTGTCAGGGTTGTTTCTGAATGCCCCTTGTTCCTTTTCAGTGGGAATTCTACTCTGTTCATTTCTGTTTTCCAAGGTTCCTTTTCATTCCTGGCAGCATTTATCTTGTGTTTTTTCTCTTTATGTAATTATTCCCTCTTTCTCTCTAGACTTGTCTGGTAAATACCAGATCCAGTATGGGCCATATTCTCAAATATCTCCAATATGCCAGATAACCAGGTGAATAAGACAGCTCTGACCAGGGGAGGAATTGTGAATTTCTTAATTTCTTAATCTGGAAAGTTCTGGTATCGAGGCCTTTTTTGACTCATTTTTATAAATAATGAGTCTATTTTAAACATATCTGTTACACTTTATTCACCAAGAGTTGTTTAGATTTCTATAAATCCATCTTTCTGTACAGTCCAGATTCCCCTCTGTCTACCAGCAGGCTGTTTCAGAAGCGATTTACATAAAATCTGCATTATTAATGACCACTTACTCCGATTGACTGGAGCTGTGGCTCCCACCTTCACCCCCAGCCAATCGAAATACTACCTAATGAATAATGCAAATTCCCTTACGCGGCATCTTTACCTGGAGTAATGGCTGCAACTGGAGATGTAAGAGAGTATACAGCAGTCTATGAACCAGAGTCTGATCATGAATGAAGGGGGAGAACCTGCTGCTACACAGCTGAGATTTCAAAAGGATGTTTCAGATCATGTCTAAGTTTCCTGATGTAAGTTTTTCAAACGTAGCTGGAGGCCGCTACCTTAGCTTTAGCACACTTCCTGTGTCCTGCTTTGCTCGTCATCCGACTGAAATGCAAACTCTGACTACACAACTTATGTACAACTCAGGAAAACACTGGGTGGCAGTGGGCTCATGCTAAAGTTTCCTGCATATTTGATTGACTTGCTGGTGTGACGTATTGACAGGTTCTGCCTCAATGCCGCTAGCTCTTGAGACGCAAATTTCAAATTTTCAGAAAACTTAAAAAGATTGAGGAGATAGAGTTGAGAATTTTACATCTCAGGAGGACCCCCACCATCACCCCAAATCCATCCCAAAGCTAATTTTTCTTGTTTAAATTCTTTAAATCAACTCAACACCATCGCCTCAGTAGGCCCTGGATCTCACAAGTCTTTCACTCTTATTATTTTGAATTTGGGAAAAAAAACCCAGCAAACTACTATCCCTGCAGTTAAGGCAACAGAGGGCCCAAAATTTGATCTCTCAAATCTGTTTCCCTCTTGGTGACATCCTCACAAATCCATCTGATATAAACAGGTGCTTTTCAGATTACTACGCTGGTCTTTAGGGTCAGGTTAGGGTTAGTGCAGATGCTTTGTCATTTGATTCATTCTTCAGTGGCATAGAAATCCCCACCATTAGCCTTGATTGCAACGCTCAGCTTGACGAACTTCTCTCCTGCGACAAAGTTTCCAGTGCCATCCAGTCTATGCAAAGTGGCAAAGCCCGGACAAGTTTTCCATTGAATTCTTTAAAGCCACACACAGCTTCCTGGCAGCTCCCTCTTATTATCCTTATCACTTATCACTTATAATTAATTATTTCAACTAACAATTATTCCAACTGCCAGAGATGATACTGTTGTTGTTTGTTTGGTTGTGATAGCTTTATGTGTCATCTGTGTGATTGTCTCTTGTGCATGTTGTTAAATAAAAAAGCGAAAAATAAAGCTAATAAAAAAATAAAACTATTTAAAAAATTGATTTTATTTAGTTACTTTTAAAGCAAAGAATGTCCTGGATCCCAGTTATATTTCAATATGTATCAACCTTTATCCTGAGATCATGATATCATTATCCTCATATCCCCTATAAATGTACTGTCCTTCCCTTCTTATAACTCTTTTATTTCTGTTTTTGTGATTCTTTCATTAATTTCTACATTTAATTTAGAGCATTTTTTGGTATTTTCCACTGCTGTACCTACAGAGTTTTTGGTAAATTTGGCATTCTTATGTTGTATTACTCTATTTAAAGGAGATGATTGAATACCTGGTGTGAGTCACAATGTCCGTGAGTGCGCCGCCCTCTAGAAACTCCATAACGACCCACAGCTCATCTCCCACCAGGTAGCTGTTGTACATGTCCACAACATTTTCATGATGGTAGTCCCTCATAATCACCACCTAAAACACACACAAAAGAGAGACAGAGAAGCAGAGAGAGAAGGAAACCTCTGTCATTATATATTTACTTGTTCAATTTTTGTTTTCAAGTCAAGGGACATGCTGTGTTTTTATTGGACTGATGCAAAACTGGCCTGTAAATTACATTCTCAGATACAGTATATACTGTACATTGCTACAATAAATACTGTATTTGTAATATAAACAAAATATAATTTAATATTTATTTTATTTTATTTAATTAAAATTATTTATTAATTGAACTTTTCCTTTGTCTCATTTCAACATGTTCTGGAGGCTTAAGTATAAAAGGATTACATTCAGAAATTAATAGGATTACATGAAGCAAATTAGTCCCAAACTGAACACCCACTGCTTCACATCTGTACGCACGTGTGTACAATACATGCAGTCATGCCTTATCTGTCTCTCCTTCTCTCTCCTACACACACACACACACACACACACAAACACACACACACACACGCTCCCGAAGTACAATCAGTGCAATACTGCTTGGTTCACCTTTCACATTTTTTTTGCAACACAAGCAATCATAAAGTTTGTCTGCAATTATGATTCAATTCAACACGACTGCAAATAATATGAAAGCGGTATAGAGCTCATTTTTCAATAGTTACCATACCGTTGATAGAAACAGCTATGAATAAATTTCCTGCCTAGGGTTTTCAGCGTGAACACTACTTAATTTTTAGTAAATAAATGCAATTATGGATGTAAAAATGCGTTAGTGGTTTGATTTCCATGGATATATGTCAGGGAAATAGAAGCAAACTGAACTCATGTTTTATCATTAATAAGAAAGGTGGCAAGCTACTGCATTAGTGTGAGATCTATTTTTATCTATGTGGCATGAAATGCACAATATTTTATAGTGTTATTTAAACCAGTTTCATCTCTGCTACTGTCATACTATATGTGTTTGATCAATCAAAAAACAGTGACCGATGTAGGAGGTGGGCATCATGCCTGACCTACAGTAGCAATCAAATCCATAATTACTCTGTTAAATATCACATCTCAAAACCAGATTTAAATCTATTTTTGTATAAACTAATAACACCCAGAGAGGCTGGTTGGTGGTAAAATGTACTGCTTTAGGTGTGTGTATTCTTGACATAACTATACTGCAGTTACGGCCCATCTCTGTTAGTGTTTCACACCTCATTAAAGAGCAGCTCTCTCCTCTGCTGTTTCCTGAGGTCCATCTTCTTCACCGCCACCTGCTTGCCACTGTGTTTCTCGCTGGCAATGCACACGATACCCGTGGAGCCCTCGCCGATCTTGATAAAGCTGTCCAGGTATTCCCTAGGGTCGCCTGATGGAAAACACAAACACAATTCAATTTTGATGCAACACCAGAAAAAAAAAAAAAAAAATAGGAACGTTTATGTAAAGCATTTCAGTGTTGCTTTCATTTTCGCTGTCAATTTCTCACCTGGGTTGACCACCAGTTGAAGTGCAGCTCTGAACTGCTCATGAGAGACCCTGGAGGGCTGAGTATCAGAGCTGGACCCCCAGGAAGGAGGCGGGTAGGCTCCTGGGGGGATGTAGGGTGATGAAGGCTGTGAGTAGGCCCCCTGGGTGGAAAACACAATCATGCCCAGAGTGAGAGTAAAATAGAGACAGGCTATAAAAAGTATTCATGTTGTGCTCAGTGTATTGTATTCAGGAAAACCTTCCAATATAAAAAAAACTTTCTATATTTTAAAGGGAGTTTTGAGCTGACAAAAGTCCAAAAACTCGAATTAGTCTTGCTTAGCTTGCCTCAGTGATGCTAAAATCTTTCTAGTCAGGCACCATGTTGAAGTGCAAAGTCTCCACTCAGTAGGTTTGCCTCTTTTGAAGAAGAGGTATTAGTAAGAATCTCCCTGTGATCACTTCAAATTAACTTAATACACAAACATTTAACTAAACTACAGCGACTTACAAAACATCAGGACACAACATAAGAAACAAAAAGTTCAACATGGAAAATATTTCGGGGATATGAGGCTATTGTGGGGTCTCTTATGTGTGATCTTTCTGTTAAATGTATATGAAGAGGAAACAAGTTTAATATTGAATCCTCCGGTTCTACTAGATATTAAACTGATGATTGTTATCGACCTTCTGGAGCCTGAATGGAGCATCTTTAAATCATCATTTATATATCTGAACATAGCGGACATACTGTACCTGAGGGGTGTATGGTGGGCTGGGCTGGGATGGGGGATGATGGTAGGGCGAGGGTTTGTAATGGTGAAAGACAGGGGGGTAGGGAAGGTGCACTGGGGGGTAGCCCGGCGGCTTGGTGTGGCTCTGAGGTAGCTTGAGAGGCCCTCGGGGGTAAGTGTCACCACCCATAACCTGGGGACTGCCGTCACGCGATGGACGCTCGTAGTCACCCTGAAGGAGAGAGCACAAGGACAGATGATTCAGTTCACTTTTTAAGTTATTAATATACTGTTACAGTTACATGGTGAGAAATTATTACTAAATCAACAGAGATTTACAAAAACATGAAAATCCCTCCATACACATGCATGACCACACACTCCGTTCCTTGGTGTCAACTGTAAACTGCCAGCTCTACTTCCAGGTATGTCTGCAGGTACATTAACCCTAGACAGATCTAATGGAGGACATTTAGTCCACCGGACAGGGACCATACTTTATCATTAGCACCCCGCAATGCTCCTCAACTACTCCATTCATCAACCAGGAGCAGAGGGAACATCAAGATCTGGGACACACTTCTTCCTTAAGACCCTAGAAACACCTGAGTTTCCTTTAAAGTAGTGTGGGTGCACACACATAAGTACTAGTATATATGAACACACAGAGAGCTTATTTAGAGAGACATATTAAAAGCTGGCTCGTATGACTCAGCTAAACTGATCTGACTCATAATATGCCTGCTGCAGACACACAAACTTTGAGAAGAATCTCAAAACCATGTCTGATGCTCCTCCCACTACAGCACTGCACCAGCGGCTATATTTTTCAGTTTTGATGCTTTACAGTCATCATTGTATTATGCCGGTTTGTTTGGGTTGAACATTGCATTCTGAAAAATGACCACTATTCATTTAAAACAGAAAAGAGGTGGAAAAAAGTATTAAATACTAATTGGCATATGTGATATCTGATGGATGGCCAGGGTGGACTAAACATAAACTAACGTGCTGACAGAAGTGGACCAAGCAGCCTCCACCCTGCGGAGACTAAATTAAATTACCTTTGCCACACCTCCTGAAATGCTCTTTAAACAGCTTTTTTTTTTCTCATAAACTCCCAAGAGACTAAGAGGATAATATAAAACTCTCTTTTATTTGTTTCTCTCTTTGTGACGATCACTCTTTTCCTCTTACACAAAGAGACACACACAAATACACACACACGAGCATAGACAGTGCAGGAGGAGGATCCCTGATGTGTTGGGATGGTGTATAATTACATGGTGTGAACTCTTTTAATCAATCACCCTCCAGCAGGTGTGGGGAGGGGGGGGGGTGCTGCTGGGACAGCCCAGTCTCGTACCCCCCTATCGTTGGCCGGCACCGCTGGCTGGCTGTCAGCCAAGGGTCTCCTGATCCATGTTGGTTAAACGCGCATTAATCTGAGTTTGGCAGGGTAATCAACAACCTAACTCAACTGTGAAATTGAATTCCGCGGTGGAACATCGTTCGGCCAGTTTTATGCTAAGGCTGCAGAAAGGGAAAGTGCCGCAACATCAATTTGTCACCGAGAGCTGCGGCACTGAGCTCACACTCGCCACAAAACAGAGAGAGAGAGAGAGAGAGAGAGAGAGAGAGGAAGGAAGAGAGAGAGAGCGAGAGGGTGTGTGTTTGTCTCTTTGTGTGTCTGTGTGTGGCCAAGTCTCGGTGCTGTCTACTGTTACATCCCCACCGGCTTCCAACAACAGCAGGGAAAAAGAAGGATTTACTTCAGTGGTGTGTGTGGGCTGAATGAGGGGAAAAGAAGAAAAGGCAGAGAATGAGAGAGGAGAGAGAGGGGTGGATTTGTTACAAGGTCCATGAGCCGAGAAGAATAGTGATTCTTAAGCTGCCAGATGACTCCTTGTTTTTTCCTTACCAATGCTGCAAAGTCTCCAAACATCACAAGGCAAATTAGGGTGCATTGACTCCTCTGCCAGCACTTCACTATAGCCTATATTCCATTTGATTTCAAAATTGACTTAATGCATCGTACATCAAATCAAATAGTATCAATACACCAAATATAGTTAGGTTGAGTTCATATCTTTTTATCATTTTTAGCTTTTTGGAATCTTTACATTCCCTGCACATACTGTATATTTCCAGGAGAGAAAATGTGCCTCTTCATGCACAACAGCTCAGAAAGCCGTAATAATAAATAACATGTAAGAAAAATGACCTTCTCCTGCATCACTTCCAATCCTGCTTCTCTTGCATTCTCCGTAGCTATTTTTTTTTTTTTTTGTATGAGTAGCTGTTTACTGAAGCATGCAGGTTAAATGGTTTTTTCATCAAGGCACCCTGGGATCTACATCAGCAAACCCAGTTTTCCTCTCAGCTACTGGACTCGCTGCGTGTGAAGGAGGGATGGTGGAGAGCTGCGATAGTGCTGGAAACTCCTGTGTAACAGGCCTAATGGAGCACTGAAAGCTTTGGAGAATGATATAAAGAAAAGAGAACACCTTACAGATTGACCACGCTCTCTGTGCCTTACCCCTGTCATCTTTTGCCCCCCTGCTACTGTGTAACATATTCTAATTCTGACTTGCACTGGGAACATATGTTTACATTACAGAGCCACTAATGCATGGAGGGTTTGTTTGCTATTGTCTGTGGAGTCTCCGTGTGGAGGTGTCTCCTGGGTGTCCCAGTCTTTCCCACTGCTCCACTAGAGCACATCGCAGGCTGCATCATGCTCTCCTTGGGACAACATACACTACTTACAGTGCAGGTATTTAATAAATAAAGGAAAACTATAAGCTACAAAACTTGGCATCATGGGCAATTTACATAAAAATCAAACTTTTCTCATGTAAATAATAATATAATACTCTGCTGAGTGTATTTGAATCTTATATAGTACGTCAGAATTTGCACATAACTTTCGTCATCACCTTGAGGTGCTAATCTGAGAGATCTGTTTGTTGTTGGTGACACCATGATACAGTTGACTGTGACATATTATTCTGCTCTTCATTGGTTCCTTTCTCCTCCTCCTTGGTTCACCACATATATGGCGTGTTATCTGCATACAGAATACTGTAGGTAGCCCCTGGCCATCATTTGCAAACATAACATCTTACACCAATCGCTTCTATGCAGATGGCACACAGCTGTGTGAATCTGATCATTCTAAAATCTCATCCTAATTTTAAGTTGGCCTAGAGGATATTTAATTGCAATTAAGTAAAAGCAATGTTTCTCTTTGACCCATCAAACTAGCCTCATTCATAACTGCAACTGTAATTGTCTGTAACTGTAATTGTTAGCGCTAAAAGAAGTAGGAGATGTAATCATACAGTCTTGTGATCTTCTCTCCCATGTTACAAACATGAGTGTTATTTAACAGTGACCTCTGATCTATCACATCCTCTTATTTTGAGAGAATGTGATGAGATTATCAATGTCTTTATCTCATCTTTTCATAACTATTGTAATTTATTCCACTGTGACCAAAGTCACGAATCATTCTGTTGTTTGCAGGTAGTGCAAAATGCAGATGCAAGGCTTCTGCACAAATCAGAAAAAGGAAGATTTGAGTATAAATGACTCAAGTTTGATGCCCAGATTTTGTATAATGCTCTTTTTATTCCTTGCATTTTTCCCTGGTCTTTACTGTTTTTGTACTGCTTCATATAATTTGGTTTTATTAAAAAGAGGCATTTGTTAATGTTAATGTAAATGTACAAGATTATAAATAAAAGTTTTGTGCCAACTTCTCTTAGTCGTGTCTACTCTGATTTAATCTAGTTCTGGGATTTTCTTTTTCGTTTTTTTGTCACTCTGCTTCTTACTTCTTTCTTTATTCTCTATTTTGCTCATGCCTCTCTCTGTGTAGTCTCTGCAACTCTCTGCACTTCAGAGCTATCTGATTGATGGTCAGCGTGAGCATTAATTAATCTGTGTGCAGAGACAGTGGCTACTGAAGAGGGGTAATTCTCTATGTGGCAGCGCCTGCCTCCTTTGAGGAAGAGTAGATTAACAGCTGACACCATCTATCTGGCAGGAGGGCCAGAAAAAGATGTATTAAGTGACATAGACTATGTTTACATATTCCGTTCTTTGCCCTTATTCTGAAAAAGACAATACTCCTACTAAGTTGTTTGCATGGCTAATGAAAATGAATATTCCACTAAAATTCCCATTTACATGCATCCGTGCATACTCTGTTTATCACGTCAAAATATGGAAAAGTGGAACGGCTGGAGCCGCTTGTGCCATTTTGCTTCTTTGCATCAAAATAGGATTTTTTTTTAAGTTTTCCAGTGGTGGCGGACTTGTTAGATGGTGCAAACACAGCCTCCCTATTTCACTCATTCAACCAACTTCTTGAAAAGGTCGGCATTGTGATGTTTGTGCATATCCAAAAACCTGATGATATCCAAGTCTTTCAAAATGTTTAAAAGTAGTTGTGTTTCTCCTTCTGACCAGAAATGTGGGCTTTTCTTTTGGGCATGCATCTCTAACCCAGCTTTGCAAACTGCTGGCTAGTTGGTTTGTTTACAACACACAGAGCTGACCATAAACAGGCAAGAGGCCACGTGTTGCAAACAAACAAAAAAAACAAATCCCAATTTAGATGCATATTTCTAAGGCACTGTGTACACGTTCAAAGAATGCTCCTAAAACCCAAATAATATCGGCATATCCCACATGTCTTAATCAAAGATTCGGAATATGCTGTTTACTTGACCCATATCAAATTAGGAATGTTGTAATATTCAGAATAATAGTGGAATATTAGTGTGCATGTAAACATAGTGAATGAGAGATAACCAGGAAAAGAGAGAGAGACTGAGCAGAGACTAAATGTTTTAAAGAGACTGCAGGTGGATGTGAGGCACATGTGCCATACATCTATGTAATTTTCTCTGCAATGTTACTACAAGCTTGTCAGGGGTGTGTGGAGCCTTGTGTTAAACCATGTTTCCCAGACAGCCACTGTAATTTGGCAGCTTATATAATACCCTCTGCAGTTTAGAGTAAACACTGACAAAGTCTATGTCGCGATCATTTTCATAGGTGAATGGAAAAAAGAGTACTATAAACTAATAAACAATTAAATGTACTAGAATGCATCATTTTTGTGTTTTGTGATGACATATTTACCTTGGCTAAGGTTTGTGAGTTGGTGAGACTCTCCGAGAGGCGAGGGTAGGTGTAGGAGCTGTACGGGTGGGCCTGAGGAGGGTTCTTAAAAGCCCCACTGGCCACACAGGGGACATTTGGCTCCTGCAGCCCAGAGCCTGATCGAGATCTCTGCCTTATAGCCGGCGTGGGGCTGGTCTGCGTCACATAAGAACTCTTGGGTCGCTTCTCATACTCGTCCCGTAGGCCACCGTAGCTCCACTCACTGTCTGGGTAGTTGATCTGCTCGCTGTGTAGTGAGGCACGTGATGGCGTGCCTACTGAAGTGTCCCTGTAGTCCTGGCTGGATGAGCCTCCCACAGATGCCCGGTAGTAGCCACTGGAGCCGACCCCGCTCCCCACTGTGGAGGCCACCTCATCAGCTGAGCGCCCTTTGCTCTCCAGATAGGTGTGGTAGTCTGGAGGAAGCTTACCGTAGTCTGATTTTTGGGGCATGGCGTCAGGGTAGAAGGGGCTGCGTATGGGATGCGAGTGGCCATTCTGCTTGGTGAATCGGTAGTGCCTCCCCATGGCCCAGTCCCCATCTATGGAGAAGCCTGGCTTGCCAGGATCCAGAGAGAAGTCCCTGCTGGAGGTGTCCAGGTCACAGGAGTAGCGGGAGTAGTAGTGGTTGAAGCCATTCTCCTCCGGGGCGATGGGATGACCACTGCTGGAGGGTTTGGAACTGCTTCCAGCCTGGTGGGGGCCTGGTGGGCTCTCTTTACGCAGGGAGTTGGAGCGTGTCACTGAGATGTTGTCAAACTCCTCCAGCAGGCCGTTGATGGATGCATCTTTGGGTGGCCGGTTCCCTCGAACAATGGTCTAGAGGAGAAACAAACACATTTACACTAAACATACAAGAGAGCCTGCTGTTTGAGAGCTTGATGGAGACAGCCCTGATACTTTGGGTTGCAGCACATTCAATTTCAGTTTAATCATTCTGGATGAAAACTGAATGAGATGAATTGAAATTCCTGTTTAATCAAATCCAGTTAGCAAAAAAAACATAAATATTCAGGCAGGAATTTCAATTCATGTGTATCAGGGCTTTGTGACAAGTATGAAATCAATCATCACTTGCAATAAATGAACGCTGGTAGTTGTCATCTGAAAGAACGGCAGATATCAGTCCACACAACCATTAGCTGTTGTGAGTTGGGATGCAGCTAGAAAATGCATGGAGATAAATGACGGGATACCTCAGATGCTAAAAGGAAACCAGTGGTGGATTGAAGGAGCTAATTCCTGCCCCATTTCCCTCACAACAGATTAGCTTCATTTTCAGTGGGCTGATCAGGATACATTAATAGTCGTGACGTTTGGTTTTTACGCTCGTGAGGTACATGAGCACACCAGCATGCGCTTGCACACACAAACGCAGAGAGAGCGAGGAGGAGAGGGAGCGAACACCCATGCTCACATCTGCTTCAAAGCAAAGGCAGCTTAAACATCAGGGGTGCTGCTTATCCCCTCCTACCTTGTGTTAAGCCCTTTACACGGCTGTGTCGTGAGTCATGGGGAACTGGTGCTACAGCAGCACTCATTGAACTACACTACCTTGTGTGTGCACGGGTATGTGTGCACATATCCTGTTTTTGTGGTGTGGACAACGAGGATCACCACTTCCACATAGTGAAAATCATGAGAGTAAAAGCCAGACACATAGCTTTTATCTACCTGTCTCTCTAGCTCTTGGATGTTACAGGAGACACTGCATTAATACAATAGAAATATGCCGCATGACTGCTGAGTGCTGAGAGGAGGTCCAACTGTAGGGATCATTTGAATTTCAAACTCTTGCATAATCTATCTGAGAGCTTTCTGTAATGATTAAACAAAACTGCAAAATACTGTATTTCATTTTGTATATCAGACTGTGTTTCTGTGGTGTTTTACTTGCATTACAGCCTCTGAACACATGAAGTATCAAATCCATATACTGTATTGTAAGTGTATATACAGTAAGGAGTCAACGTCTTGTCATTCGCTGTATTTTGCACAATCCACATTTGTCTTACAAATCTTTGTGTGTATTTACACTCAGGCTTTCCTTTCTTCTACTCGCTTTTACCTGGAGCAACATACTTGGTGTGCTTTATGAAAGGACTAAGTTCCCATGATATTTTCTGCTTTAAGTCTATTTGCACCTTGATGTTTTTATGGTCTCAGTGATCAGCTGTTTGATTCCTAATGTGGAGGCTATTGATAGAGATGTACTGCATACAGGGTACATGGTATGCGTCATCAACAACAGATTCAACAAACAAGCAAATGTCATACATAGGAGTGAGAATTCGATCTGAGGACTGAAACCATGCCACTAAAATAAATAAAACCTGATCCAAACCAACCAAAATTAATTTGATTCTTCTCTAAATTCAATTTAGAGCTACCAAACAAACCTGTTGTATTGTTCGTCTGTATACTTATAAGTATCTTCCACCTTTGAAGGTGTTTTCTGAACGTTACTCTTGGACAACTGACAGTGTCACATCAGCGAGTTCAAAGACATCCTTTGACAGTACTCACGTCTCGCTGCCTGTCACATAACTGTCATACTTGCCACATGTGCTTGTCACATGTGCTGAGGCAGACTAAGAAAAGCCGGGATAATCATCAGCTCTCTGCAGCATTGTGCTGACAAAGGGATACATCTAGACTTCTTTACTTAGCTACCTGCAAACTGTCACTGCAAACACACTCACTTCCTCTCATCTCATTCGTCTATCGGTGTGTTTACATGCACATTCATACCCTGGTGTCAAGTCTTATCAAGGTTTTGATCATGGTGTTTACATGGGTTGGTTATTCACATCCCTGTTTACATGATCATAACAGTATCCAGGTTTCTGATGCATGCAGGTGTGCTGCATTTACCACTCTGCAGGATTCAGTTTCTCCATCTGATCATCAGTAATGGAAAATACTTGATCTCAGCTCAATCCCATATAGGATCAACAAGATAAATGATCTTGTCTGATAGCTGAATTAAATCTCCCTTTCTGCCCAACTAGGTTCATAACTCCCAGTTAATTTGTGCACACTTACTCTTTAGAAAAAACTATCGAAAACCAGCAAATAGCTACCTACTTTAAATGATATAACAAATGCATTTTCTTGCTCAATGTCATCATAGAAATAAGGCACCCAGTGCAAGCTAATAACAAATGTTCAAATAAATTGTTGGGGTTACCATGGCAACAACCCATTTTAACTTTTAACTTGCTTTTTGTGAAGAGCTGAATACAGTTGTTTCAGACTAAAAGAAAGCTCTCTTCACAAGCTTCTACTATTACTCGGGCTGGCTCTTTCACACATCATCTCTTCCCTTCTATTTTGTTACTTCGTGCACCTCCATTCTCCCTTTTTACACTCCAGTTGCTCCCCTCTGTTTGAGAGCTATTGGCTGTTTGGTGCCGTGAACTGGAACCCAAGGTGAAATGGTCTATAAAAGCAGTGAATAAAGTCTAGCTGAGAGGCTGAGGCTGCAGGACGGATGGTCTTTTAAACAGGCTGGTGAGTGGAAATCGATCATGCTTTGGACAGATGTTTCAGTACATAGACCTGACAAAAAAAAAAAAAATCACTACTCATACACTCTGCTGTTCATGTTGTAAAGCTGCATTTTACTGGAAACAATGCTAATGCAACATTAACGATCAAACTGTGCTCTGAATTTCAAAATGGTGCGCTTTGTGCGAAACCTTAGATGACGCCAAGTCACATCATGTTACGCTACGTGGATGCTGGTGATTCAGAGCTAATTCAATTGGCAGACAACAGTAGGGAGTGTCAGTTATCTAATAAAACATCATCATCTCTATTTGGTTCATAATCAATAAGACTGTGTCAAGGAGCGTGACAGGTACAGGAGATAGAGAGAGTCGGAGAGAACAAGGCTGCAAATGAAACCGAGGGGGTGATGAGAGTGCAGAGGGGAGAGGGAGACAAGGTTAATTGTGTGCCAAATCACTGTCAAACGGTCGGCATCAAGCCTGAAAATCTTTCCATTAATTTGAATTAGGGGGCTGCTACTGGCTTCCTTACCCCCCTCCCCCCTGTCCTTCTCCCCTCTTCCCTCCATCCTTACAGCTCTGCGAGCTCTGTGCACGGGTCGTGTTCGGCGGCAGCTGTGACAGCAGCCATATTTCACCGGCGTGCATCGTTGGCCTGTCCTTTAGTGATAAGCTGTAATAGATCTACTCTCTCTACTCACCATGGCCTGCTCAAGGTAAGCACAAGAGAGAGGAGAGGAGAGGAGAGGAGAGGAGAGGAGAGGAGAGGAGAGGAGAGGAGAGGAGAGGAGAGGAGAGGAGAGGAGAGGAGAGGAAAAGATCAGATGAGAGATGGAAGGGAAGCAGAAGAAATAAAGCATGTGGGGAAGGAATGACCGAAAACAAACTAGGTGGGATGATTGCAAAGTAGAAGAGAGAAAGAAACTCTGAGTTGCAGCTGTGAAGAAAGAGAAAAAGGAATCACAGGGAGGAAAGGATGGAGAAGGGGTGAGGAGGGAGGGAGTGAGGGAGGCGTTGTAGAAAGGGAGCCATGAAAAATGAGGCTCATTGGGAGATAAGGGGGGATTAACCTTGCTGGTAATGAAGGGAGGGTGTGATGGGAGGATGGAGAGAGGAAGAGAGGGAGAGATAATTAATGAGCTTGCCCTTCCCGTGACTCCTAGCTAGAACCCTGGTTTGGAGGCTGTGCTTCACTGGCTAGCAGGGTCCCGGGACAACTGAGGGGCCAGAGGAGGAGGAGGAGGAGGAGGAGGAGGAGGAGGAGGCAGAGGAGCCGCTCTGCTCCTCTGCTGCATGGCTTGTCTGCAAAGCTGTTGCTTTAAATTTTACTTTAAATTTTTTGCAGACGCATTATAAAATTATAGCAGCAGTCACGTTTGTTAGGTGAATTTTTCTCATTTACAATTTGCTGATACTGGATCGTGGAAATTAGATGACTCTTAGGCTCATGAAAACATTTTAAAATGTACTGACTTAACTGAAAAATGAATAACTGTCAAACTAAACTCATTCTTATTGACATTTTTAAGATGACATTTTAGTATAGCTTGCTTGTTCTTTGTTTACATGAAGATTTTAGCTCTTTATTACAGTAAAGCAATACTCACTGGAATAAGTCAGCAGTATCCAGACACTGTATTAAAGCTTGACATTTTTTGGAAATGCTTTGTCACTTTATTGCTGAGAGTTATATTAGAGGATTAGAGGATAGCACTCTCATAAAAAAAGGTATGAAGCTGTAGCTTCATATGAAATTATTGGACATTTCATACAGCTTCATATTAAGCAGGGAGAAACAGCTAGCTTTGTCCAATTTTAGCACACTGTATCTCATTTGTTGTAGTTTTTACACTTATACATGTTTTTTTTTTTTAATAAAACGAGGCATACTGTATTAATTAGTGAGCTTTGAAGGTGCTGTTGGGCTTTTTTTTTAGACAGAGCCAGGCTAGCTGTTTCCTCCTGCTTCCAGTCTTTATGCTAAGCTAATTTAACCGTCTCCTGGGTGTAGCTTCATATATAACTGACAAATAAGTGAGTTTTATTGATCTCTTGGCAGCCAATCAGCATATTTCACACAATGTTGAGTTATTTGTTTAAAGCTGCAGACTGAAAGAGGCCACGTTTTAACCCAACAGATCGTCATCAGGAGAACAGCTAGTTAGTCAGATAGTCAGCTGACCATCAGTTTGATGTAATCTGTTCTCTGATGAAGACCCAGTAGCTGTCCTGTCTAGTCAAATTCTCAAGGTTTCGTCCTTCATTTTAACCTTTCATGACTGAATTTAGGAAGTATTTTGAGTCTATCCAAATTAGTGTGCTACAAGAATTGTTTAAAGATATTGGATTTTATTGCCCTCCACAACAACACTTATGTATATCATACATACACACAGAGAGATTGGAAGCTGACATTTTTTTTGGGAATCCCGTGGATCACCGGGATTCGTGTGGGACTCCCGCAGGATGGGAGTCAATTTCACTGTTCATCATGTGACTGTGACAGGACGGGAAAAAAGTCAACAGGAGCGGACTGGAATCATAATAACAATAAGTCAGTTTTTATATATAAATATGCAGTTTGAATATTAATAAATGCTATTTTATTTATTTTTAGCATAATGCTAGTCGTTCTGTTGTCTTTTTTTTACTCTTTTTTGATTCTCTCCTGTCTGCTCTGGTGGCTGGTTGGTTGGAGCCACTTGACCAGGTGTGGTGTGAATAAAAAACTGTGCAGTAGAACACAAAGTAATCTAAGAAAAGCATGGCAAGAACATCAAATCAAAATCATTGCATTGCCTAAAAAAAAAAAAACACAGCACAGGAACAGGATGGGATGGGAGACATTCTTCCGGGATTGGGATGGGACAGGAGTATTTTCTTTTACTCTGTCATGGGATTGGGACGGGATGGGGGTATTTTGTGGGAGTGGGATAGGACAGGAGTGAAAATCCGCTCCTGTGTCACCCTCTATCAGAGATACACACACACACAGAGGCAGATGTGTAACTCCTCCCCTTCATGGGGGACACATGAAAGCTCATTACCACACCCCCGCTCTCTGCCCTCTTCTGCCCTCTGCTTCTCTCTGACACACACACACACACACACACTGCAGAGTATCGCCTACTCAACACTCCCACTCTAAACTCTCAGTCCTGCCAGAACACAACCACATAAAAATGATATTTTTGACTGGGACATGTTTGCTGACATGCTGTGATATACTGAAGTACAATGAGACAACATGTCTGATTACAACAGCAATATTTCTCATCTTCCATCCACATCTCGCTTTCCTTATTTTTGTATTGAATCCCAGGCACCATTTCCACTCTGCGAATCTCTTTGTCACGACTCACACTGCAGAGAACAAGCACGCGTGGGTATTTATATGCACGCACACACACACACACACACGGTCAGCAACACACACCTCTACTACGACTACTACTACTACTGCTGCTTGCTGCTGCTCCTGGAGTGCAGTATCCTTCTGCATCAGTGACCAATTTGTGAACAGAAGCTTATTCACTGCCGTCTGAGAAAGATAATATCAGAGAGCCCTTGAGACAGCAGACAAAGGGACTACTCACGACTCTCCTTTGAATGTCTTGATAAGGACCAAACATTACCTACAGTACTGATTAATGAATGGTCAAATAACACAACTACCACAGGTGACACATATATGAATAGTTAAGATATTATTTGTATACAATGAAGCGTCCATCATTCATATGGTGATAAAAAAAATAGCTCAGTGTATTATCGTTGCTCTGTATCAGGCTCCTCTCTGATGTAAATGATACAAGACAAGGGCTTGTATCTTTAGCAACAATGTATAGTGTGGATTTATAGAGATAATCTCACTCCATTTAGGTAAATACAGAGATTAGGGCGTCTTTATCCTCTAGCTCTCTCTGCTGGATGGAAATGGTAAATGCAGCAAACTGCTAAAACTAAAATGGTATTTTTGCTCCATCATCCAAGGCTCTATTAATAAAATATTTTAGGATAAAGCTACGATGCTGAAAGAGATAACAATGTGAGAAAGTTTCCCAGATGTCAGTATTTTTTAAAATAATAATCTATTTGTTATTCTCCGCCAAAAATATAGATGGAGAAATAGCAAAACATGACAGCATCAGTGTCAAAATAGCACTGTACATTCACTACTATATACCATTGTATTATATGTATCATAACAGTATTTAGCTTAATATATTGAGAATAATGTCTCAGGTTTTATAAGCAACTTTATATTTCCACCACAAGTAACCCGTACAGGGTTACTTGTGGTGGAAATATAAAGTTTTTCATGTATAGTTCACATGCAAACACACACACAGACATCTCAATACCGATTCTAACCACTAACCGTAGCTCACATGTACAATGTAACCTGGCAGTGGGAAAAGAAATAAACTTTCTGACTTCCCCTCCTTGTTTGTGGCACACAGCCCCAAGACTATTAGTTCATACTGGAGAAGAAAATCTGGTCACAAATATGTAGTTTTTATGTAGTATTTTACTAAAACAGCTGGGCACTGTAGTATTGAGCAAACGTGGAATAAACAGGAGTAAATAGTGAATCTGCTGGGGACTATTTTCAGCTGTGGATTAATACACATTTTGTGTGCTAGTGAATGAACAGGACAGTGCACCTGGGATTGACTCAAAATAAACAACAGTGCCCATGTTCATCAAAATGAACATGTCACCCAGTGCAACAGTGGGGCTCACTAATGTGTTTGTAATAGTTTTTGGACAACAATGGACCTCTTTGGTACAGAGGAATAAGATATATCAGATTTTGGATACACAGACAAGACAACACGTGTTATTTGGATCAATTAATTGTTGGTTTTGGTCTTTTAATGGGATTTGTTGACTATAAGACTGTCAAATATATAAAAGAAAAAAAGTTTGTGTTGAGTTCAGTATGTTCATACTAATCAAGTCATTTCAAATTAGATTGTTCGATCAGAACAGCAGTTAAGTCTTGTAATGTTTTGGGCTAAATCCCAAAGATTATACGACAGCCAGTTCAGAATGCATCAATGTAACTGAACCAAAAGTAATAACAAAACATTTTAGTGTCGAGCAATGTCAAAATGAGCCAGAGAACCTGTCTCATGGCAGCAGTGTGTTGTGTGAAGTAAACTGAGAGAAGCTCTAGGTGTCTTGTGCTCTGCCGCTCTCTGCTGGTCTGACTCAGTATTTCAACTCTAAACCAGCACATATATTTTAATGACCGGAAATAAAATGATGTGGATGTTAATTTCACTGATAAAGGGACAGAGTACAGTGAGGCTTCTGGTAATAAGATTCCCTGAGGCACATATCTTGGATCTTAGTTATTAATTAGAACGACTAATCCTGACCTCAAAACCCAGTCGAATACGACTTTCAGATCAGCGCGCAGGCTGACAGGTTGACCCACCTGTATTACTTAGAGGAGGATTTCACGGAAACAGTTTCGCTGACTTCTTGACATGTTATTAGCTGAACTACAGACAAGGTCTCAGCAAACATGAACAGGATTATTCAAGGAGTGGATTTTGGAGCATTTCCATGATTAATAGGCTGTGAGCTGACCTGTTTCCTCGGGCCATCCTGCTGCCTGTTAGTTACAGTAGCTAATAACCATCATCTCACCATGGTGAAGAAAGGCTGTGCACTGGGGGTTTATAATCAAAGTTGACTTGAAAATGATTCTGATAAAGCCGATTACAATGCCTCACAGCAAAGGTTAGTCTTTGTACACATATGCATGCGTATTTGTGTTTAGGCATAAAAGGATGAAGAAAAGGGAAGTATCGAGGTCTTTGATTGTAACAAAATATTTAAAACATTGACAGTGACAAGACCTTAAGTAGGTTCACCCCCATTAAACAATGCAGCGCTGCTTCCAAACACAAGATCATGAGATGAAGCTGAGGGGTCGCAAGATGATTATGAGGGTAGGAAAGAATATATTATGCT
Source organism: Thunnus albacares (assembly GCF_914725855.1). Lineage (NCBI taxonomy): Eukaryota > Metazoa > Chordata > Actinopteri > Scombriformes > Scombridae > Thunnus > Thunnus albacares. The sequence goes on along the minus strand of NC_058121.1, from coordinate 18,798,339 downwards.
TATTATTCAGACTTTTTTTTAAATCTTTGCTTTTAGCTTTTGAAATACCTAATAGTTTAACCCCTTCAGGGTTTATTCAAATGAAATAGCCCCTTTTGACCCTTGCGTTTGATACCAATTGTCAGTCAGTCCAGCACTTTGTTCCAGACTGAAATATCTTAACACTAGTGTGTGGATTCCTGTAGTCCTCTTTACATCTTATTAGAATATTTATCTGGAATGGGGATTCCCTGTACATCTACAGAAAATCTGTCTCTGACAGTGTATAATGGGATTAATGTGTATGCACGTAATGGTTTGTATAGCATTGATTTATGTATTGTGTGTGTTTATGTGTGTCGTTCTGCTGTAGGCCGACTGTGGAGGCCCTTACACAAGCTGATGAGTTTTTATGGCTGTGCTTTTCTCCTTTGACGTTATGCATCCGACCCCCACAGCTCCCCAGCAGGCAGCTCAGACCAGTATGACCCAGTCACCTTTGACCTCAGCTGGGTAGAGTCTCAACTACAAGCTCCAGGATCCATGAGTCACACAGCGGGCAACGCATGGAATGAGGGATGATTTCCAGCAAAATGGATTAGTGGTGGAGGCATAATGAAATACAAACATACAGTCGGACCAAATCCCCTGACCTTAAGCATATTAGTGCAGTAAAGCCTGGACACTCATCTTTTTTCCCATCCCTCTAAGCATTGGCAGATTTAGATTTTCTGCTGGCAGAAATTTCTAGAAAATATAATATAAAGATGATGAGTAGACTCGATAAACTGCAGCACCGTGTTCTTGCCAGCGTGATCAGTTAGGTGATCTGAATGGTTTCTGGCATGGTCTTCCTTTTTCAAGCAGTTTCCAAGTGAATCTGTCACTGTCAGAGAAACTTTCTGATCTAAAGGAGGAGAGAGGAGAGGAGACAGAGAGCAAGAAGAAGGGGAGGGGATCAATTAGGTGTCCCTCAGTTATCTTCTTGTCAACTCTCAGACAGATAAACAGACAGCTGTCCGCTATAGATTAATTACACACCAGCACTCATTAATCTGAGCCCTGTCAGCCAGTTATAGGCCCCTCCAACAAATTGCTGCCCTTACCATCCTCATTCAACACTCACTTTCTACTCTCTTTTCCACTCATTAGACTGCTCTCCTGTTGTCTTTTTTTCCTCTCATTTTTATTCTACACCTGTCGTTCACACACATATATATACACACTTTGATTCTGTATCTCACATCTACAATCTTCAAGGTCACTATCAAAAACAGAGTGAAAGCCTATTTTAAATAGAGAATGAAGTTTACATCACTGTACAACATAATGATAATCTAGAACCAGAGCAGGTGATGGGGGAGTGACATTAGGATTATTATAGCATGTATTATAGCAATATAATATGGCACATTTAGACTCTGACTAACATCACAGTTTAATATTGAGTGTGAAAAACAGTAAAGATCCTGAGGAAAGTATAAAAATCAGATGTTTGCTGTTTCTTTTTCCACAGCATGGATACTCTCGTCCTCTGTCATTTTACAATGTAAATGTGCTACATGCTAGCAGCTCTGTGAGGCTGCGCATAGGCAAGGCAGTGCTTTAAGCTAAATGCTAACATCAGCATGCTAACATGCTTACAATGACATTGCTAACATACTGATGTTTAGCAGGTATGTTTACCATGTTTACCATCTTAGTTTAGTGTGCTAAACTAAGATAACATTTGCTAATTAGCACTTTACACAAATTGTAGTTTAAAGGCTTTATAGGAATGTCAAAAGATTTGCAGGTATTTAGTCATGAACCAAAGTGCTGGACAAATTAAAAATTTGACCTCATGGCGGTGCTAAAAAAGTAAATATCACCAAAGTTATTACAATTTATCTTGAGGGGATCCTAAACTGTACCAAATTTATCCCCCCAATAGTTGTAGAGCATTTCACTCAAAATTAAAAATATAGTTATTGAGATATTTCAGTCTGGACCAAAGTGGTGGACTGACCGACTAACACCAACAACAGCCATCCATACAGCTATTCTGCTTGCTTGTTTAAAATTATATTGCATACATACCAGAGGTGATGTTTCTATTCTACAGTCATTTTGGATTTACCACATCAAGTCAGTCATGTACAGTTTAAACTAAACCACTGAAGGATGATTTTTAGCATGTCACATTTTTTAAAATATAATTATTTTACCTTACTTTTTGTAACGACAATATTATCCTTCCCCATTCATAAGTATATGAAAATGATTTTTTGTTATGAGTTTTCTGGTCTTGTAGATCAAAATAAAATAGATAAGGCTAAAGAATAGTGGCATAGATTAGACTAATGAAACAATTAAAATAATGCCCCTAACATGATGAAAAATGGATCATAGAGTGATTTTCATTCATTAATCCTCTAAAAAAAAACAGTAAGAGAAGGGTTTGTAAGACACTGAACTGTGAGTTGTAATTTACTATTTGGCCACACGAGGATACTGCAGGTCCAGTCATCAAATTATCTCACACCAAGTGTAAAATAGCATCTGCTGATTGAAAGGCAAAGAATGTAAATAATGTTTTGGACCCCATGTTATTTCATATTAACACCAGCTTGTATTCAGTGATGGTGCTGATTTTTAAATGCTGTGATTCACTTCAGAAGGATGCAAAGACCAACATAAGCACATGAAGGGACAAAAAGAGGCGCATTTATACTCACTCCACAGGACACAAAGTATTAATGTGTTCAAGAAGATTAGGATTTTGAAAAGTCACCCTACAGTTTCTCATCAAGGAACTGGAAAGCACTTCCAATCCATTTTAACTCGCAGCTTTTAATATCTGACACACCAGTCATCTCAAATAAATTTTTCCTGCAGCAATCATTCCCTATTTAAAATTCACAGTCTAAATGTCCTTCCAAAAATCCCACATTCAGACACTGAAGGATGGTTGTTAGCCAGGACATTTTGAGCTGCCCTGGCAAAGTATGGAGAACGTTGGTGAGAGCCAAAATTCCCCTGCTGACTGTGGCTCCGAAGCCTCCGTGAGAGGTGATTTGCAGAGTGTGACTGTGAATGGCAGCCGCGAGAGAAGACAAAGTGAGAAAGCAGAGGAGGAGGAGCAGAGTGGAGAAAGGAATGAGAGAGGTCTAAATCAATGCCATCCACTTCAGCTCAGTGCCAAGAAAGACAGATGCTCTCTCTATCTGTTTGTGTGTGTGTGTGTGTATGTGTGCCTGCACACGCATCAATCAGGAGTTATTTTCCTTCAAGTCTATTTCTGCTTTGACCAATTTAATCCTAGATCAATGTAAGATGGAATGTAATACATACTGAGTTGAATTTAAATTAAACTTGAAATTAAACGCATATTGATCACAGCATCCAACTTTCATTCTGTCCATTAAGAAGTTGAATGAATGCCATAGTCATTGTGCACTTTAGCACAAATGCGGTTTGGCAGATTTGGAGCAAAGAAAAACTGTAATGTATGTGTGTATCTGCAAATATACTATACCTGTGCCGGAGGAGGCAAAAACGTCATCAGAGAGTAGACAGACCATCTGACATGTTTGTGGGCTACAACAACTTGTCAAGAGGGGACATATTTAAGATTCTGGATCCGGTCCACATCTGAGCACTTGTCTAGACATCACTCATTCTCAGTCTAGAGAGTTCACTGCGTTGGAGCTCATCCAACATCATTAATACACACTGCAATAAAATGCCGCCTCAAATTAGCAACTCTCTACACATGTCAAAACCATAATAGCCCACCTCCCTATTCAATAAACACGTTTGCATTTCTGCCCCTGAAGCAAGGACTGGGTGACCCTGTTCAATCAGAAACACTATCTCTCTTAGCTCTGTTTCCATATGTATAAGTACAGCAAACCCAGCAAAGCTACAAAAATAACTCTGCCATGCAGCACTTAAATAGCACAAACCTACCCTCTCTCAAGAAACATGAGAAAACAACATTCACTCTGCACAGATATAATTATTGGAATGTCACAGTTCAGTGTTAAAAATGCAGAAAAAATAGAAACAGGTTTTAAACACAGTCTATCTGTGTCAGCATGAAACCACAGAATAAACACCAAATGGAGCAGATAAAATCATACCTGCACCATCACTGTTTAGTCCAGTATGTTTTCACTGAGAACTGCTGGCAGTGAGACCTGAGACCTGTTGCACAGACAAATCTGCATAGCCAGCATACCAGCATGCAGTCTTGGCTCAACAGAAACAGAAACAGTTGAACACCCTACCTGTAACTGTTTACGAATCGTCTGTGCCTGGGGTTTAAACACCACCGCCTCCTCAGTCATCACCGCTCCTACCACCTGCCTGAGCTCCGGTCTCAGCTGCCACCTCCTTGCCTCTCTCAGCTCCCCAGTCCTGCTGCTCGCTCCAGCCTTAATCCCTGTCGTTCCTTGCCCCCCTGCCATAACAAGTCCCTCGGCCTGGCTGCAGCTGTATCCGAGCCCTCTGCACCCACAGCAACTACCGTTTGAGCGACCCAATGATCGGGTTTCCTGCTCCGTCACCTGCCAAAGAGTTGTTGGGGGTTGGGGGTGGGTGGCTGTTCAGTGCTATCACTGACCCACTGACATTTACAGTAGTGCTGTACCAGTTATCACCCTGTGCATCATGCCCATTGTCACGTGCCGTCATTCTTACTGAGCCATTCCTTTGTCTCAGCCACTCTGATACAGCCTTACTACTGTTTGACCCTGACTAAACGTCCAATATCCAGATACAAAGATTCAGTGTCATTTAACTTACTGTAATATGACTTTTACTGTATGGATTAATAGCAATAAAGAAGGATTTCAAGTAATCTAAGACCAAACTGTTACATTTTGATTTTCACCAAAGCCAAAAAACACTTTTTACAGTATATAACCACAATGCTGTACTGTTCTAAAAATAAAAGTGCCCACCGAAATCCAAACATTGTTAAATAACATCTATTGGCAATTCACCTTACAATTTTGGGTGCAAGTGTTGCATTATTTCTTCGTCTAATGTGATGTAAGGTTGAGATATTTTGAGTGCAGCTATAATCGGTTTGACAGCGCAGAGATGTTCAGCTACCTAAAATATCACTAGAGCTCTCTCCACCTACACTACCTACAGCACATGTAACCCACAGCTCGATGCAAGAAGTTGAAGCACAGACTCTGGAGGTTGTCAGCAGTCATTTTGGGAAATGTGAGAAATTGCAAAACAGGGGAAGAAAAGGCAGACTGAATTTGACTGTATTTTACCTCTGAAGCACACACTGCACTATGTCTTTATTATTGAATATAATTATGTACTGTATGTACTGACATAAATGCATGCACCCCCCTACAGCTCTGAACCACAATACATACATAAATACTGTAGTAGTGCTAATGCAAACCACTGATGTTCTCACCCTGCATGTCATACTCTCAATTGCCACATGGTTCCCTTCCTGCAACCTTTGCAGCAGTTACACCAAACAACATCCTAACCATAACATCTAACACCTTTTATTTCTTAGTACCAACATGATCACTCGTGCCATTGCCCTCAACTTTCACAAAGAGGTAGAAAACTGCCTAAGATGTTTTTTTTTTAATGTGTAATCTGAATAAAATCAGCTTTAATTTCCCTGTATTAATAACTACAAATCTCTGTGAAATCTCTTAATTTGCTGCCTTTATCAGAGAAATCTTAAGAAAACCTTTGCATCAAGTCAAGATGTTAAACTACTCTCACTCACATGGCATGAGACTGAAATTGTTTTTATGATGAAGCCATGCAGTAAGTGTTACAAGAGCACACATGTAATTCAAGCTTGAGAAACTGACTACCTTAGATGGCAATGCAAAGTACTGATGTTCATTGTATTTTTAGGAAAATATGCAGGCAGCGTTCTGCTGTATTTGCTGTCAAAGACTAAAGGAATAATGAGAGGAATTCAGATATCAGGAGATACAAAGGAGATTCTGGAGGGATTTGATCTTCATCCAGAAGAGAAACATGTTATTTCAAGAAGAGAGGGGAATTAAAGTCCCCTTCCACTCAAAAATATGTTTTTCTTTTTGTTTCTACAGTTGGATTTTTAAGCTTCACTGTGCAGAATGATGCATGTGAAGAGTTTGACACTAGAAGCCTGTTTTCACATTCATCTGCTGAAAGTCGAAAGTTTCTCTGAGCTCACTGGAAATCTGATTTTTAGGGGTGGGCCTACAAGCATCACAATTAGTTTGGAAGCCAAAACTGGTCCAATATTCAACTTACACAAGTGTGGAAACTTGAAGCCTCCAGTGCACATGAGAGAATGAACTTTACTGTCAAGTAGGAGACATTTTGTGTCCACTTTTTAAATTAAAAATATTTGCATATTTCTGGATTTTGGAAATTTTTAATGAGGGAGAAGGAGTAAATGCCATTTTAAGGATTTTAAGAATATAATTTTTTTTTTTTCTAGAAAAACCATATCTGACACAGATTATTATTCAAAGTAGAGTATTTTATATACATCTTAACACGTGTCTGGACGGGATTGTTAAAACATGATGCACATATGTTATTCCAGTGATCCCACTAGGTTCAGTTATAATCTGTGAGCAGTAGCTCTTCTACAGCTACTACAGAATTTAGGGGAATAAGCTTCCAATTAGTCTTGGTGAATCTTGATGGTTTACGAAATTCTTTCAGGTTTTTTTGCGTTTTCTTTTTTCTCCCTCCCTAACTGACTTACTGACACTGATGTTCAGTGCCTGGAGGGCTTTCTGGTAGCCCTGAGATCAAAACAAAGTATTTAAATTGCATTCAGAGAAAACATACATTTCCCTTTTTTACTTTAATATACATGTGTTCAGGTGAAGCTAAGCTTTAACAACTTTGACTGCAGCTACTCATCATGTCTTAACTCAGTATATCACTATGGTTTTGTCTGAGATGGCAATGCTCTAACATTGAGGAAATGTCCTTTCCTCTGCCACTGGATCAGCCTGGTGTTGAATTAAGGATGTAAATGTTATTGCTGCAGTTTCTTCCTTGAGCACTTTGTATTAGTATGGCTCTAACCCATGGCCTATGCACTACTGAATATTGGTTATGGAGGAAATAAGTCTTATTCTTTTGTTGAATGCATGTAAGTTTCTCTTTACCTCATAAAAGCTTAATATGTAAACTAATGCAAATGACACAAGTAGAGGAAAGCAGTATCCTATAAACTGAGGTAGCAAAGCCTCCAACAGAGGCAGGAAATACAGCAGAAACACAAGCACTGCAAGAAGAATTCGCTCAAACTAAAAGTCTTTGCTTTTACATGTGTCACCTTTCACATACAGGTCATTCTGGATCTCATTTACACAAACAAAGATATCTAATATTGGACAACGGCTGAGGAAACATGAACATATAGGAACAGGGAGATAGCATTAACAGGCCCATGAACACACACACACACACACACATACACATACCGCACTGTACATGCATGCCAACAAACACATGCACAACCAAGCACAAACACAAACACACACTATCATGGTAAATTACCCCTCAGCTCCATAGGAGTCGACAATTTGAGGGTGTGAAAGTCAAGGTGCAACATGAGCCATTAATAATAGCCATGGCAGTGCCCCTGCAGTGCTAATGAATACAACACATTAACACACATGTAACCTCGCATCACACACCCACCCACACACACATACCCACACATTCGAACCATTAACGTCGGCATCAAAAAGAGAAATGCAACATAAAAATGAAGATGTTTTGCAAGAAGGTAGATATAGTGCACTTACTCATGCACCGCCACACATTTCAAATTGTGAGACTGGAAAAGCTTTAAGAGCACAATGTATAAAACATGGAAATGCTGTTAGGGCATGGTGTTAGCCTATACTTCTGGATTAGCATGTGTGCTGAGGGCTGGTGGAGGGGCAGGGAGGAGGGGGAGAATAGAGATGAGAGCCAAGGCTTTAAGCAATACTAATGCTCAGTTGAGATGAGCAGTCTGACAACAAGGCTACAAGCCTTGTGAATAAACGATGAGCGCACAAGCCAGAGGGCAGAGATAGTAGTTATTTCTGCATGATGACTGCGCCGACCTCTCTAACTGCTCTCCGTGCATGCACACTAACAAAAATATACATATACAGACACACATAGACAGGAAAATATGCACAAACACACCATGTTGACCTTTTACTTTACTCTGTCCCTCTGTACTGTTTGGTGAGGACAGCACTGGAGGTCTGCCAGACTTGAAACTGCTTTGTCCGTGCCCACCTGGTGTGTGCGCACATACACAAACACACACACACATACAGGCACACACACTTAGTAGACAGAGCTGGGGGAGTCTGCCAGGCAGAGGAAACCTTATGTCAATCAAGTGTCAGGGCAACCATGGGAGAAGGATATCAGGCCATGGGTAAGACCTATAAATAACCTAGCCCACCTTGGGAGTCAGGGTCACACACACATGCCCATACACACACATTCATTAGACTGACAAAATGCTATTAAAAAGGACAGAGAAGCAACTAAATACCCAAAAATCGGGGCAGTAATTTTTGAGTACACAGAGAGACACTTGTAAGTTCAGAACAAGTTTTGAGAGGAGGCCTAAATTGTGTCATCATGGTCACTAAATGTAAGCAAACGGCAGGACTTTCCTTCATTTGCTTCTTTAAACTAGCACACAAACAAACTTAAACACAAACTTGGCAGTCTGTATTCTTTGCATGCACACTGCAACTGAGAGCAGTGAGAAAAGTTTGACCCCAAATTCATTAAACTACTTTCCACAGCTTTTTTATTTGTCTAAAAGACTTAAACGTGAGCTCCATTTAGAAGAGTATTTTTTTTTCTAGGGTAGCCTGGGTCATTTTAATATCACATGTGCTGATCAACGATTTTAATTTGAATTGAGTTTGGAGATCATGTGTGTGTGACTGTGACAGTTTGTAACTGGAAAGAATGGGAAGTGTCTTGTTTCGTGTTACTGAGTTTCATCACTTCTGAGTTACAACGATCACATGGTTTTTCAATTGAAATATCCTTGTCTATTACAAACTGTTTCCTAGAGTTTAGCAATGGCTCAAAGGAAGAAGATATGACAGATATGGAATGTCCTGTTTAAGTTTGTTGTTAATTAACACCTTTGGCAAGCCCCATGTAACATTCACAAGCACCCAGAAATTGCCAACAAAGGTGAGGAGAGGAGAGGAGAGGAGAGGAGAGGAGAGGAGAGGAGAGGAGAGGAGAGGAGAGGAGAGGAGAGGAGAGGAGAGGAGAAGAGAGGAGAGGAGAGGAACCGCCTCAGTCTGACTAGGCTAGTTTGGGATAGATTGGGATCAAGAGCTGGATTGTAGGAAGGGTTCCTCTAACACATGCAAACCCTTTATGACTTATTTTCTACCCAGCGGTGGCCTACAGCAAAGCAGAATCAGCTGTCATGGCAACATGCACTTCACATCTCAGCACCCATCATCATCATTATCATCATTATGATTATCATCATCATCATCATCATCATCATCAATGGCGCTCCATAGCAAGGGTAGAAACATGGGAGCATGCCGCTACACTTAATCTTGTCTTTTCTGGGGAGGCTCATGCGAATGAAACAAAGGGAGAGTGGAAATGAGGACTAAGAAAAGACTTGGCAGCGCAATGTAGTTATGTCATGTGTGGAGTCATTCTCAGTGTTTCTCTCTGTTCCTGCTGACACACCACCTCCACCTGAACGCATGGCAGCAGGCAGCAGAGGAGAGATGTCGTAACAAAACAGCGGGTTGTGATTGTGTGAGTGCGACCAAAAACAAAAAAAAAAAAAAGAGAGAGAAAGAGGGATTAAAAACAGAAGGGAAAAGGAAGTCATACTTTGGGCAACGGCGTTTCGGATGACCGGACTTTCTTGGGAGATATCTGTGAAGAGAGCAAGAGAATTATTTTCTTGTTTCCCCCTCTTCAGAGATATCTCCTTTGGCATATTGCTGTTCTCTGTTACGGGAATTTTGTAGATGTCTGATCACGTATTTTCCTGTCAGCGGTACCTGTAAGTGGTTCCTTAGAGACTAACATATAAGTTATTAAGTATAAGCTTGTTGTTTTAGATTTATATAAAATACAAGTGTTGCACTGTTCAACTTTCAAAATCAGAAATGAGAAACTGTTTAAAAAATGGTGTGAGCAGGTGCTGTAACACATACAAGACAATGAGTCCTATATTTCTAAGATGAAAGGCAGTGGCCCTCTGAAAGGTCAGAGTTTAGGTCACAAATACTGTATAATGGAACCACAGACCACACAGGAGAAGAGTAAGAACGCCACGTTTTAAGCAGTGACCAAGTGAAGAGGCCTAATACCACCTACAGTATGCAAGAAAAGGCCCTCAGAGTACAAAACAACCATATGTTCTGCTACAACCCAAAGAAAGGTGCACAGAAATATTAAGGAGTAATCTCTTAATTGTTCAGGTGTATAATTGACTTTTTCACTTCAGCAGAAGTGTCAGTGTGATATGTTAATAAGAACCAATGAACAACAACACATCAGAGGAGACACTCAGAAGGTTTAGAGACAAGAGGAGACACACAATCACAGTTACAGGGGAGGTCAGGAGGAGAATTCACACAGCCGAATGAAAAATAGACATCACTTTACTTTACTGTTAATGGAAAATGAATAATAAAATTATCTCTTTAAAGCTGCATTAAGCATTTTTTTTTACCAGTAGAGGGCAGACAGACAAACACAGTACTGACAGTCTATTGCATTGTCAAGTCCTTTAGGGTACCATGTAAGCAAACATTTGCCTATTCACAGAGACAACAGATACAGAATTACAAGAACATCCCATTGGAGTGATGTTTCTGGCCAGCCGGCGAATAGTACCACATCAATTTGTCTGTAAATGTGTAAGTCAAATACACTGGCTTTCGTTTTAGACTTTTTGCCTTTATTTGCTAGTTAATCATGCAACAAAGTCAGACCATATGTTATATTTAGTACGGTACACTTTTATGACCACTAGACCTAAATGACACAAGTATCTCAGCTGCTAGATGCAGAATTTTGTACCCTCTGATCCTTTTGATCCTCTGTTTACCTCAGTTCTCAGCTGCTTTGTGGTTGGCATTTAGCATACAGTTGTCTTATCAGAGCGTGTTTGCTGTCTGTGTTGTGTATATGTATATATATGGTAGGTTGCTGAGACTGATGAGAGTCTATGTGCACCCACAGAACCAAAAGAATGAGCATAAAGCAGCTAAAATCTACAGAGAACACTGAGTTGGCGGTTCGTTCTCAGCGGATTTGGCACTACAAGGAAATTTATTTGATTCAATGTTACTTTACTATCGCAAATGTAGCTTAATGCAGGTTTAAAGCAGTATTATATACAATGATATGATTATAATTTAATATACTAGGGCAATTTTTAATGTAAAGTGACCAGATGGCACTGGAGAATTTAAAATTTTGCTTCAGAAAACAGACAACAGAGTGTAACAGAGTGGAGTGGTGGGCGACAAGAGACACTGAAGTGAAAGACAGTAAGTAACGTAGGAAAACACAGATAGAAAAGCAAAAGTAAGAGTTTCAGAACAGTGCAGGTATCATTCTGAAGGAATGAATAAGTACATATATAAGTGAGTGTAGACAGAGTGAGTGAGGGTTGGGGAGAAAGCCAAAATGGACAAATAAGGAGAGGAATGAAGAGTGACAGTCGTAAAGATGCAAGAAAGGTGAGAAAATTGTGATTTTTCCCCAGTGCTCAGGCTTGTTGGCCTCTTTCCATTCACACTCTACCTTCATTGGTGCAAGCTGGATGGGGGTGATGTAGGAGGGGTCCACCATGGGCTTGGGGCGGTTGGCAGTGTCCGCCAGGAGGCTCTGCCATTGTTGTGGCAGCCCGGTGAACTTCTGCTCCCGCGGATCGAAGCCCGTGTGGACCCGGTGCTCAAAGTTAGACGGAGCTGAGATCTCCAGCCGTTTCTTCTTCTTCCCAAACATGCTGGAAAACCCTGACAAACCTGCCAATCCAAAGAAGAGAGTTGTGGATTAATATTCTGTCAGATGCATCAAACGACTGACTTCAAGAAAAATAGATACAAGATGAAACCCAGTACTGCACATGGGTTATAAAGTGCATCAAAGTGCAAGTTCTTGCCTTTCAAAGGTTCTGCTTTTTTTTTTCAATCTTTCTTCTCAGTCTGTGCTTCACTTTAACCCATTTAGCACTGTGACCTTGAATGCATTCAACATTCAATTGTATATTGAAGGCATGATACCATTTTTAAACCCAAAAAAAAGTTAAAAAAAGTTCACTCCCGCTAAACTTTTCTATTAAATTCTTCTGTAGGGTGCTAGCAAATTATTGTTGTGAAGCTTATCAACGAGAATTCAACAAGCAAACCTGAAAAAGCTCCATAAAACTCTCGTAAAAGTTAAGAGATTTGGTGTGTAGCAACATTTTAAGTTGTGTAAAAAAACCTCAGGATCTTTCAACATCTCACAAACCATCTCTCACCAGCTTTTCCATCCAATACTGAGCCTTACAGATGGCACATTGTGGTGCACTGTATGGTAAGGAACATCTACTGTATGTAAGGTATTAACACTTTTATATTAATGGGATTAATGGGAAAGATAACAAAGCAAATAATCACCCTGGTTGTTATAAAGTTAGTATAGCAATCAATTAGGTTTTGCTTGCCATGCCTGCAAGCTGCACAGCTGTCAAGTCAGATTGATTGGCTGTAACAACCAGTTTCAAATTGATGTTTTATATTGTGCTGTGATGTAATGTATTCTGCTGTCCTGTAGCATGCTAAGCTCTGCCTAATAATGCTGCAGGATATAAACAAAGACAGAACAAGCAAAAATGTCCAAACATGCTAAAAAAAAAAACAAGTGTCCACTTTGGTTACATAATATAAACATCAGAAAAAAAACAACTGATGCACCGAAGCGGGAAAAAAAGGAAGAAAAATGAGATGCCAAGTCGAGATTGTGAGGTTTTTACATACACTATGTAACAACATTCAGAGGCACATCATGTATGCATGGCAGCACTGCTCCTGTGCTTTTACTCCAACATCAACATGTACTGTTTGGAAATCCTGTTGTATTAGTGGTTTGGGTGGATGCGTGGTGTCCAGTCATAGGAACAAAATGTCATGATGGCTGGAGTGGCTGTGAAAGGAATCTATTGTGTTGCTCCCTTCTAGGAAGCATTGTCCCCAGAGAAAAACAAAGTCATTCCCCCCTCCACCTCTCTCATTTTCCCTCTCCCCCTCTGTTATGGCTTTTGCATGGATAACGTTTTCTGTGCCAGTCCATACCAATCATTCATGAGTTTACATATGTGTATTATACATGTGAATTGTGCACAAAACAATCAAGAATCCTCCACTCAAGCAAACACATTGGAAGGTCTCAGTAAAAATCACTTGAAGATTTTAATGTCCACATTGTATTAGGAAAAACACATATGGTGGTGACCCTGTCAATATGAAAGTATGACTTACATGGCTGTTAACGTGCTATAGAGCATACTGTGTAACTCTGTAACTGACTGTTTGCTAAGTTACTGTTACTACGTCTGTCAAGCTTTCCAGTATAACACCTACGCAGTTCACAATAACAGCTGGCGGATTCACCACTCGAAAATCGCATTCATTTTTGAAACAATGGGTCTTGGAATTTCACATTGAACTAAACAAAAACAGACATCTGATTTCTACCCGACGACCAAGGTTTTTGTGGGCTGAAATGATGACTGTCGCTAGCAGATTTTATCAGCTGTAACTATACTTGTGTAACAATAAAAAACGTGAAACTTGAAACATAACACTAACACTATGAGATGGTTGAAACCTCAGTCTCCAGGTGCCATGCCATTGATCTGACAGCCCATTATTCTGAAACCCTGACAGTTTGAAAAACCTTCCCAGTGGACTGAAAGCCCGTAGTCCGTTTTTTTTTGGGATAACGGCCCGTTATCCCAAAAAAAAAAAGTCCACTGCTCCAAAGGCCCGTTGCTCTGAAAACACACACTCTCCCTTGACGTGCAAGTGACCATTTTAACCCAAACCATGATCTCCCTAACCCTAACCAAGTGGTTTTTGTGCCTAAACCTAACCAGACCTTGACCACAGTGTTGTCACACCATAAAATATAATTTTTTTTTTAACAAGCACGTCAAAATACACTAAGATATTAAGTTTAACAATATGTTAACAGAGGTTTTCCTCCAACAGTAGGAAACAGGTGAAGACTTTTGTTTTTACTTTTGCTTTCGATCCAATGGGACATTTTTCAAACTAGGTTTCGGTTTAATCTCCAACTGACAGTGAAGCAGGAAAGAGCCGCTAACGTTGGCTTAAACTTGGATATACTAGCATTTTGGCTCCTACATAAAATACCTTCTAAAAGGTATTTTTCCAATCCAACCTGTAACCCCACAAAATAATTTAGTTAGCTATCAACATGCCCCTTCTCTTTGGAAGTAATGCTCGGTTACTGTAGGTCGAAAGCTAATTAGCCAGACATGCTAACATTTACGGCGGTTAAACACATTGTTTAATACATTCATTACACTTTTTTTCTTGTGTTTTTGGTTTTGTACAGGCTAAAAAAAAGTTACTGCTATATTTAGATACCAAGTGTAGCTCTCATTGGAGCTCCATGCACACAAGATATTACAAACATGAAGGTTGGTCGCTAAGTGCTAATTGAGTCAGCATAGCAGTGAGCTAAATCAGTTTTAGTTGTGAAAATGACTAACTTTTGACTTGGCAGAACGTCCTGGACAGTTGCAATGACAGAAGTCACCAGAGACTCTATTTCTAAATGTAACTTTCAACAGACAAGGCAAAAAATGTAATCATGGAAATCTTTCTCAATCATTTCCTTTGCTTCCCAGCAGGAGAGCCAGACAGACCAAATTAGAGGCTTCAAACAGGAAAGATGGAGAGATAGATTGATGGGAGAGAAAGAGATGCGGGGGGATGGGTGGGCACAGAAGATGAGAACAGAAGGGAAGCATGGTCAGGAGGTTATGGAGAGATGAAGGGATAGAGGAAACGAGGGAAAGAGAAAGAGACAAAGATGTAAAGAGTCATGGAGAGAGGATGGAAACTGAGAAGGCTTAAGGCTTTTGTGATGCATACAGTGCAGCACAATCATAGCACAACAGATTATTATGCAGCACACTGCTGCCTTCGGAAAGCTCAATACTGGATCAAAAAAGGTGTTAAGATAGAAACCTCGTCCCACAGGCATGTTTACACAACCCTGCCTTCTACGCAGCATTCACTGTAAGCCTTGGTTTACGCTGTAATGACTGGAGGATGTATTGCATTGATTGTGAGTAAAATATGCCATTTTTCCACAAACAGAAAAGATAGAGAGGGTTTACGTATAAATCAAAGCACATCATTTTATATTTATTATGATGTGATCTGAATTTGAGAATAGAAAATATTGAGATATAACATTTAACTTTAAAATTGTGAGTCATTTACTGTATGAGTCATGAGAAAATTACATCAAAGTGCAGGATGCAATTCAAGAAGAGGAACTTCCACAGCCGCATATCACATTATCCCCCTGGAGGGATAAATACAGTAGCTTATAGGTCACTTTTTATACACCTATCATATGACCCTATCCACTCAATCAACACCAACTAGTGTAAACATCTAGCAGAGAGGTACGTCGTTAAAGAAACACATGATTACTCTTACACAGGTGTTCTCTTAGATAACCAGCAAAAACAAATGCCTAACAACCCTCAGCCCTAATCTCTTCCATTTTTTGCTGATCTGCAAATCGTCTCTTATGCAATGTGGACATGTCAGCAAACCTTTCCTCTTTTGGCTGATGTCCACGTAAACCGCCAAAAATCGACCCAAGGTTTCCGACCTTGTTTCTATTTTTAGAGCGTGTGCACAAAGCGGCCTCTGCGAGATGCAATACTGACATGTAGACATTATGCTGATGAATAAAGACATTCCCGAAATTAAGTCAATGAAGACAACGTCAAGGATGAGGCTGAGGAAAGAGCTACTGGGACAGGAACGGTCTGAGAGTTTTAAGGCAATGCTCAAATATTTTGTAAATATCGACAACCAAGTTGCCTTCCGTAGACGCCGCAGTGAAACACACAATGACTAAACAGGGCTTGATCGCAGCCTTGCACTGAATCATCAACTGAATCATCAGCTGACACAAATGTGGTAGTTGAAGCCCTTGTTACCTTAGAGCAATATACAAATAGCAACAAAAACACATCCCATAATACTGGATTCAACAAAGATTCAGATTTGAACGAGGTAGTGGAAGTGATAATCAGACTGGGTCTAAAAACAGAACCGTTCTCCTGCTACAAAACTATACTAGTTTGTTGACGTTTGTCGGTTGGCCACTGTGGTCCGACCAGGCTATGCATTATCCTTATTCAAAAGTCTATTTAAAAGAATTGTGTTGAGCTCAACAAGAGGGATATTTTCATGAAACATTTATTTTATGTCAGACAAAATGCGTTCAGAACACTATTTTTGACCGACGACCCCTGACCTAGATGGTACGTCTTGAGAATGAGATTACTAAAGGCTAGTAGGGCTTAAGTCGTCTAGGCCAAGCTCAAGTGCTAAGAGACACAACAACACATGCACACACACTTAGACTCCGCCGAATGCATGCAAGAAAGCAGATGGAGACTCGTGTTTATGCACTCACACAGTCCAAATGTACTCCTGCAGAGCTTTTAGGAGTGAAATGAATCTGAGTGTGCACCGCTGCCCTCTCCAAACAGTCAAAACTGCTTTGGACTGAGATGTACTTTAAGTGTAGAGGCCTCTGGGAATTGCCTCCATGCAGAGGCCAGAGGAACTACTTACAGCACAACTTCTCCTGGCTGCCACATAAGCACCTCTTGAGCTGTAATTTATGGGCAGATTGTAAAGCACTTTGTGAAGTTTCACACTAATGCCTGGCAAGTTATTCTGCCAAAGAGTAACAATGTCACACTCATGAGAAATTGCACCTGGTAATATATGGCAGAGATTATTCTAGCTGTGCAAGACTAGATTGAGCTTGGACTGTGTGTGTGTGTGTGTGTGTGTGTGTGTCTGTCAGTGAGTTATATGTATTTACTCACAAACTAGCTCTGATGCCTCCAGCTGAGTGACCCCTGAATAACTACAAATGCATATTGTTCTGTCACATGGATACGTACCCTTTAAATATGTGAAAGCAATATATTTTGATGTTCCTGTCACATTCAGTGTGCTGTTACGAGAAGCATTACGTAACTACACCTACACAAACCATGAGTTTAGCAGAGATGCTCAGCCACGCACAGGCACACAAAGACAGGCACATGCAAACACGTGTGTACATACAACACTAACCTGGACATACACACGCAGGCATAAAACATTCATTAAAGCACACACACACACGCCACATACGTGTCAACACATGCACACAAACACACTTAAAGGGGCTACTAGTCCCAGGGCAGAGATCCTGACTCCCAGGCTGATTTGTCTCCAAACCATCTGTCACCATCTGAGCCTCCACAGGCATTTCCCCTTTTGTACAACACCTCAACACGCACACACACTTTCACTGGAACCTGTCCCACGTTACGGCAAAACAGAGATGCTGTATGTGTGTGTGTGTGTTTGCGTTGAGTGTTTTTTGTGTATGTATACTGTGTCTATTTTTGGATTCCTAAGCACATGTTAACGCCCTGCAGCAGCGTGGTGTGTTTGTGTGTTTTCAAAACATGAATTTTGCATCCCTTAGATTGTAATTTAGAAGCATAAATTGGTATTGAGATGCAGAGCATTCACTCATGCACAAATATGCAAATACATTTCATACATAATTTAAAACGCAACATGAAAAGGACACAAATTCCCTCTGATAAACAAGTCGAGGGGAGGGGGCAATGCTCTCTCCTTCATTTTGCTGCTACTGGGAAGAGGAGGAATTCCTAATTTAATTAAAAGGTCAAATGTTTCACAAGCAAAGACCAAAACCTGGCATTCCAGTTTTGCTTGAGGTATTTAGCTTTTCCCAGTGTCCTTAAATACAGCTTTGGTCTGCTTTAGGTGACAGGATGCTGCACAAAAGTGAGACCGAATTATTTTCTGCGTCCTCATCAATAGTGGGTTTGTTCTGCTTTTGTCGTGCCCTGCTCTGTGCTGTTCAGTTCTGTACCATTTGCATTCACTTGTTCTCTCAAGACCTTGTTCCTTTAGATGATTTAATTGGCTCAAAAACTGTTTACACAGACGTGCATTTCACCTTCCATTCCCTGTAGATGTATTTGTAGAGCAGTAAACAACTTCAGCTGACAATCTGGAAGAGGCGTTTTTATCATTCGCACGCTGTTTACAACTCACTGGGAAGTTTGTATCATCCCTCACTTGAAACAAAATTAAAGACTTGAGATGATCGGGAGGCTGCAGCATGTTAAATTATGGCTCAGATGATGAACATCTCATCTTAGTCGTTAAGTGAACTCATTAAATCGCTGCTCTTACCTGGCAAAAAACTGACTGTGTCTTTCAACCAATCAAAGTGCTCTGGATAAGCCATGGAGAGACAGTCCGGTACAATCAGATCCTCCTCAGATGTGTTGCTTTGATGTCAAATTGCACTCCTGATAAATCCATTACGCACCTCAATTTTCTTTCAACAAAACAGAAAACAGTGAGTACCCTGCCTGAGCCATGATACCGAATAATGAGCCAGTGATTCCTTGGAGGAACAACCTTTCAGTGAAGTCATCGAATTGACAAATCGGGTCAGATCCAGGACCCTCTGCAGCCCCAAGTGAGCTGCCACTACTACTACTAGCCTGCTGCTGCTATGGCTCTCCCTGCCTGCACGCTCTGATAACTCCCAATGTGAGATGCACAGGGCACAAAAAAGTGCCTACGCCAGCAGCCCGGGCCAAGGCACGGCCAGACAGCTTAAGCCCGGACCCATCCCATTTCACGTTCACTGTCTGTCTAACTCGGTTTGACCGAGTTGTCCCAAACTGAGCACCCTCTGACCTTCACTGTCCTCCTCCCACTTGTTGGTCGGTCAACAAAAACAACAGAGAGCGTAAGTGTTCTCTGTGTTCCAACAATCCACGGGATGGCGTATGTGCCCTGTCAAACACACACACACACATATATATAAAAACCGTCTCCCACTGATGCCAGCATGTTCGGATATCAACTTTGGTGTCAAGTGCTGCACCACCAGGCACCCTGTCACTGCCTCTTTCACAAGGCAAATCACAGAGAGGAAGACAGATAGTCTGACGGAGGAGATAAGATGGAAGAAAGAGAAAGAAACAGCTGGTCCAGTCAGCGGCTGTGACAGAGTCTGGCCGCTTGCCGATTGCTAAAGGGACATTCAGCGGTGGCAGCCACGGACGGGCTCTGCGCTGAGGGCAAACAAAGATTAACAGAGCTGGGCCGTCAGGATCGCATTGTACAGTATTTTGCCCTCACAGAGAGCGTGAGAGTGAATAGAGGGTGCATGGGAAATTGTATAGTACACCTCTGCCTTGGCTGTGGGCCAAATTAAAATATTTGTTTTGAGAGACTAAATGAAAGAATGCCTTTTGTCTGCCAGTGATGCTGCTGACTTTGTCTCTATTGATCTGCTTCTCTGTCGGACTATGATGCACATTGTTGACTGTGATGCGGGCCTCTCACAGTGAAACCTTTGCTTTGTGTACAGAAATTGGGTATACATGGGTGTATACACTGCATAAAATGTATGCAGTTCCTCTTACGCTGCATTATTTATAAACTCCTACTGTATGTAAAACTCAGTGGTAAACCATCAAATGACTACATTTTATTCAGTCATTTTTTTAAGCAAAAATGCCAAATATTTGCTGGTTGCGGCTTCTAAAATGTGATGATTTGAGACTTTTTTGTGTCATACATGATAGTAAACTGAATATTTTTGGATTTTGGACCTTGGACTCTATGACATTATAACAGCAATCAATTAATTACGAAAATAATTGTTAGATTAATCGATAATGACAATAATCGTTGCAG
This sequence comes from Thunnus albacares, assembly GCF_914725855.1. Classification (NCBI taxonomy): domain Eukaryota; kingdom Metazoa; phylum Chordata; class Actinopteri; order Scombriformes; family Scombridae; genus Thunnus; species Thunnus albacares. The sequence goes on along the minus strand of NC_058121.1, from coordinate 18,778,273 downwards.
TTGCAGCCCTAGTATCAAATGCTGTGTAACATAAACAGATATTCTGGGATGATAGGGATGAGAAAAATCTGTATAGTTGATTAAAAAGAAAAGCGGAATGATTTAGTAGAGATCCTCTCACCAGACCAAAGGGTAAGACAGTTTTAGTATTTCATAACTTTCATGGATGACCTACTAGCAACACACATTATGTTGTCCATGACAGAGCCTGTGGCAAAGATTAGTGAAAAGATTACATAGATTATTCAGGATGTCTGAGGAACCTAGCTGAGACACACCAGTGTAATTTAGGCTTTTAAATGAATCACATTCAACTCAATCTCCCACAAAATACATGTATGTACTACTAATTTGCTTTGCCCACGACATTGCATTTTACAATCCAGGAAATGTGACCTTACACACAGGAGTCATAGGGAGGAGACTGCGTGATGCTAAAGCTACTTTTGCATTATGGGGAAGAGAAAATGTGTTTGATGGTTAAGAGACTTGCAAAGCAGACACACCCCTCCACAAGTAGTATGGGATATAAATACACATGCCACCTTCAAGGGTCTCACCCAGGCGCTCTCTCTCTCACTCTCCGTCTTTCCCTCTCTCTGCCAAACACAAACACACATGCAGAGGAGTAACGTAAAAGCTCTGGAGGTGGGGAGCTGCAGGGGCAGCTGCAGACTAAATAGAGAAAGAGACATCTAGAATTATGGCAGTTGAGGCTCATTTGGCTATGCTAAGCACTCCACTCTTTAAAAGCATCAATACAGCACCCTCCACACGGTTAATGGCCGGCTACATCATAACTGTCACAAGACGAATGCTTGTTAGTGAGATAAATGATAATTCCTCTAAAGTATTTTAGCGCAAAGTACAGGCTGTTACTGAGTTCTTTGGAGGTGTGATGATTAGAAACATTAAAATCCTGAAAAAAGAAATTTGTGAAAGGGAGATATCCAGTTCATACACCGTCAAGTCTCTTACTGATCTTTCACTATCGAGGGAAAGGATCAGTTTAAGTTGTTGCTATCTCCTTATGTGGTAACATAATGGATGAATATAGCAGGGAAGGGCGACTCTGGGAGGTACGGAGAGAACAGGAGAGTTATCTAAATGAAATCACTGCAGTCCTGAGGACAGAGAGGGTGTGTCAGCGTCTGAGAAAGATTGTGTACATGTGTGTCCATGTGGACGTGTGCAGCGGTGTGTCCCTGCGTTAAAAACACATTAAAGTAAAGGGTGACCTAAAACGAAAAAGTCCCTGATGTGTCTCTTTTGTGGATCTAAGATGAAATCTCACAGTGTTTTACTATTTCTGCCTTTTGAAGAACCATGCAAGGCACAAATGTTACTGAATAAACTATTTAGAAAGGGAGGATGCTTTTAAATGCCATTTGAGACACCAGAACTTTGTTAAGTGATTACTGACTGACCAAAGTTGTCTATCCATTTTCCACCACTTATCCTGGTCAAGATCTTCTGCTGCACACTTAGTAGAATATCCCAGACATCCTTTTCCCCAGCCACATCCTCCAGCTCCTCCTGGGGCATTCCCAGGCTACATGAGATATGTTATCCCTCCAGCATGTTCTGGGTCTGCTTCCAGTTAGCAAAGCCCAAAATACCATCATTGGCAATCCAGGAGGCCTCCCTGTCCCCTTTCAGTGAAGAAGAAGCACTTCAATTCCCAGATATCTATGCACCTGAAGCTGTTTTGTAGTTTCCAAAAATGCCACAAGAAGAGAGTAATTTCAGTACTTTAGCAGTTTACTTACAACAATAGCAGTTTTGTTATCTATAAACTAACACAAGCAGGTGGATGAATTTTATTCATGAACTACACGTGAGATAAAAGTTTCAGTGTAACTTCAGCTGCCGTAATCACAGGGGACAGAACCTGTCTGTAGCTGTTTCCACAAAACAAATAGACGTAGTTAAACTTGGGAGAAGTAAAGATTTTGTATGTGTCTTGGAAACATGGATGTATTTACACCTTTTCAATGTTTGGCTAGAGTGGCCATTAGATTTCAATCCATGTCAAATGCTTCTTTGATGCATTTACACTTAACTTTTTTGATATCCAATAAAGATCCAATCCACCAAAGACGCATTAAATGTAAATGGGGTCAAACTCACTAACCCTTTCACTAAGTTTAAACCCAGATGCCATCTCATTCTGGATGCTTGTAAACGTATCCTTATGCCTTTGGTGACTCCATAAAGTTCATTAGAGTAGGTAATGGTTGGAATGTAGACTTTCTGAGGTTCATCACTGTGACACCCTCAATGCAAATCCACCTGTTGATCTCACTCTTCATCTAACCTCCAGTCCTGTACAAGACAAGTGAACAAATATATGAACGTCATGTTTTGAATCACTGAGTCATCATTCAAATGATTAATTTCCATTTAATCATTCACTTGAAGTGTCACTGTGCTGTTGAAAGCACTCAAAAGTACTTGTATGGAGATTAGATACTCATTGTGTTTCGGTACTAAAAATGTTTTTTTCTTCCGCAAGCATAACCTGTGGGCGGACAGACAAGTCTGGACATTGTTGCAGTAATTCCTGACTCACAGAGACCCTGAAGGATCCATCCTGCATGGCTTTTACAAACACAGTGCCAAAACAGAAAAAAAAACTTGGGAAGCATTAATATTTCCTGAAGTCTTCAATACTTTAAAACAAAATGTAATGTATTTTTTTCTACAGGCAACATCATAGTGAAATATAACTTATGTAAAGGCATCTATTAATTAAAAATAAAGTGAGTCAATAGATCATTGTGTTCCTGCAACCCACCTCCTGGTCTGAGCCCAAAGTTTGAAAAATGCAGCTTTCTAACACATCCATTCAGAAAGAATTTGCAGGGTGGGTTGAGCTATGGAAAAATAACACACCAACACAACAGGACACAATAAGCTCTACTAAAAATGTAGAAAAACAAACAGCAAGACAGATTTTTATAAAAACCAGTGCAAGTACCATAATTGTACGCAGCATGTACAATATCTTGCCTTGACACCTGTGGTGAGGCTTGCTATTTGTTGTTAGTTGTTACACTGTAAGTCAAGAATACTGCATGTCTCAGTCAATAGTAGATAAAGTAGATAAAGCTATAAAGCTAATCTGCACAAGAGAACTAATATACTGGTTGAGAATAAACATTCCTCAGTCCTGCTATCAACACTATCAAGCGCATTAAAAGAAGGCTTTGCCATATGGTATTAGTTTCAGTGCCCCAGGGCTAACATCTGTATGCAGACAGCATCCACATCCAGACTGAAGAGACAAATGTTTCTTTTTTCAAAACTGAGAGGAGTCTTTTCATAGACTTGCCATTTCAGTGGGAAGCAGTCAGACATTAAGAGAATGACTGGCAACCCTGCAGGGCACTCTGTGACTATCTGTTTATGTTAGCAGCTGTGTGTGTGTGTGTATGCGTCTGTGTGCCTTTCTGTCTATGTGGATTTGTGTGATGGTCAGTTATTGACGCACAATGAGCCACAGCCTTAGTGGATGAATTTCTGTGATGTCTGACCACTTTAGACACGGTACATGAAGTGATGGAAGATTATAGACTGTGTATTTACAACCGAATGGCATCTGATGAAGCAACTTTATTCATCTTTATCCCCTTTTTCAATAAGAGCTCAGTGTTTTTTTTTAATCTATGAGTATCTAAGGGGGAACATCCTCAAGGGCAAGAAGAATCACAAACCTCCTGAGGCACTCATGCCCACAGACTAAATTGTAAATCTCAATCTCTTAGTCATTTCATTGGAAAGTATGGAAAGTATCCTGATAAACTCAGTTTTCCCAGCTGTCCCACAAATTTAACCCAAATACCCTCCTATCACATGGTACTCAGGATTTGTTGATTTGACAGTCAGGACATCAAGGTATTTAGGGTTAAAACTGCCCAGTACAGCAGTACAATTAATATATTTCAATGTGTAGCCGCTTTGAAAATGCATCACACGCAGAAAGTCTCAACCAGACCAGATCCAGAGCATCTGAGTGTAGAGTCAATTGTATAATCCAGTATTCACCCCTTGGCAGGGAATTTCAATCCATCATTTGACTGGTACATCATAGAATCTGACCCAGCACTCAATAAATGTTTACCCACACAACCTTGAATTGTCTACAAGAGACCACCCAATCTGAGAAACCTGCTGGTGAGAAAGCCCCCAGCCCCATTTTTTTTTACAGACTATTCCATTACAGATGTGGTAACTGCCCACAATGCAATTTCAAACACAAAGCCACTACTTCCAATCACCCATGAAAAGGTGAACCTTTCAACATCAAGGGTGTCATAACATGCAACACCAATAATGTGATCTATATGCTCAAATGCCCATGTGGCCTGGCCCACATCAGAAAAACTACCAGACCACTTAAAACATGAGTTTCTGAGTACAGGTCTGCCATTCAAAACCATGACATCAGAAGCCCAGTGGCAGTGAATTTCACACAAGCACCTCACAACGTTTCTTCTCTCAGATACTTGGGCATCGAACTGGTCAAACATCCCCGTTGTGGAGGTTATATACACTCATTTTTACTCAAAAGAGAAACATTTTAGATCTACACCTTGGACACGCTGGCTCCAAAAGGGTTAAATGAGGACTTTGACTTGCAGCCATTTCTGTAGTGACTCTCTTGTGTAGGCGCTCTCTGGTCAGTGTCCTCTATTCACCAGTTCTGTGTATTTATGATATACGCTGTCTTTTGATTGTTCTGATGTTGACATTATGTCCTCAGCTTGTGGGTTATATGACTTTTACAGCTATATCTCTACATTGCTGTGGTATTGTTAATTGCCATTCAATATTACCAGCTTTTTAGATTAACAGAGGCGCCTCTAAATAAATTAGGTTACATTTTCCTTTTTTCTTATTGTTATCACATGACATTATACCTGATGCTCTAGTGATGTGATATTCAAGATCTGCTTCAGCTCTAAGTACTGTACAAGGTCTTTGACCTGACAGACAAGTGTATCTTTTCTAAGTGTATTATGGAGTTTTGTACATATCTTGTGTGTATATATGGTGTATTTTCTTGGGATTTCATTGTGCATTTTATGTTGTTTATATACGCAGCCGCACAGTTTCTATGTCTAGTAACATACTAAGTATTTTATCATAAGATTGCCTGCATTTATGTGAAGTTTTGTATGATGGATATATCTAATATGTATGTATTTATCTATCCAATCCAATGGAGCCTATAAGGACCAGGTGACCTGTCAGGTGACCTGGCCTAGTAGGTTTTTGATAATGTGTCTCTGTATGCTTCTTTGTCTGAAGAAGAGCTTAACGCTCAAAATGTCACATGGTGGGATCATTATCTAGTGTGCAGACTTTTTCACATGTTCTTCTGTCCAGCACCTACTAGTATTTATTGTTCGGATGTGCATGCTTTTGTAAACTTTTTACATAGCCAGTCCTGACTACACACTGAAATGTAGTCATTGAAATAATGTTGAAATAATGTCTCCTTGAAATATAGTTTTATTTTCAACCAAATTTACAGGGTTTTTTTTTTTTTTTACCTTTATTCGATAGTCAAAAGTGCAAAGAGGAAGAAGTCATATCTGTCTCTGCTCTCCTCTTGGTCTAATCAAAAGACCCAGTTCCAGTATTTTACCATTTCTGAAAAAAAGCTTCAAGCAATTATAAGAAATGTGGCTCACAGGGTTTTTGGTCATAGGAAAACCAAAAAAATAGCAATGTTAACAAACGAAAAATGTCTACTCCAAGGTCAAATATGCATGTGTTGCTCAGGAGAGCTTGACAAACTTTGTTCACCCCAGATAATCTGACTGGAAAACTTAATTTGAGAAAGTGGAGAGAGATGCACTGAATATTATTTGTTCAGTTCAACTTAAAAGCTGAAAGCTTTGATAGCTGTGATAATCCAACTATAAGCAGACAGACAAAGTTAGCTGCTAGCTAAGTGAAAGTAGTGGAGCATTTAGCAGCCTGGGACTTGGAGAAGTCAATATGCTCCAAAGCAAAGGAGAGTGAATATTAGACTTACATTCATCAGGTGACCAGAAACACAACTCTGACTTGTAACAATAGGAACTATTGTTTAGGTATACTAGCTCCACCTTAACCAGCTAAAACAATAAAATGTTGTTCACACACTGATGCATCAGTATTAATAATCTAATAATGTCATATTAACGTCACTGCACAAACACTATTTTCACTTTTTATACTTATACTACGTTTTACTCATGATATTTATGTTATATTGTAGTATTTGTGCTTTTAAGTAAAGGATTTAAAAACTTCTTCCCCCACTGGCTGCCATGGAGACATTTTGTTGTGACAGCCTATATTATCAGCCTATATATCAAATTATCTATATAAGTTTTGTATTTTCTTAGTACTATTGCCTTTTGCTAAAGCGTTTTTGTTTGAGTGCAGCAACAGAAGTCTACAGATTTCAAAAGTTTGGATGGAAGACCTTTGCAGACTACCAAACACTCCCATAACTGTGTGTCTGTTGGTTTTATCAGGTTGGTTCACACACTGTAAACTCAAAGCCAAAGACTCATTTCATATGTTTTATTTGGAGGAAAAAACTGAATTTCACTGAAACACTTCACACAGTAATATTGATGAGGAAGGATAAAACTTTTCTATACAGGATGTAGTCAAGGTTATGCTTAAGCTGATGATAGTGTATTGTTAGCAGATAGAGAATCAACATTCAACATGGATTACAGATAAGTAAAGCTGGGTTTTAATTTCAGTCTTCTCTCTTTTTCTTTTCCTCTTTTCTTTTCACTCCATGTGGAAGACTTTCCCATCAGGCTGTTCTCTCCACTTCAGGGTGACTCCACTCACTCCTTGCTCCTTCAGTCTGTCCTGGAACTGGGAAACACAAAAGGAAGCCGTTTTGCTGTTGTATCTAAAAACCCACTGGATTTAAGATATTATCAAACGCCATCGTGGCAAAACACAGCAAGCAGAATAAGCATGTTAACAAGTATTCTAGACCTGTTTGAGACACCCCCAGCCCCCAACCCAGTCTGGATTTTGGAGACTTGCCTTTTTCAGGGTGTCTGCTTTCACAGCAGGGTCATTGAGATCCACAGAGGAGTCCTGCGGCTTCACCCTCAGCTTAACTACCCGCCTCTTTACTGCTGTTGAGACACAGAATGAGAGGAGAAATTAATCATTAATTTGCTGTTGTATTAGTTCTGTGATATCTAATTCATTACAGCAAACAAGCACATTTTTCATGTACATTCAAACATGATTTATCCTAAAGTTATGCAGCATTCTCTGGCTTCATCTGAAGGACGGTATACCACTCACCATGAGGGATGCCGTGGTAGACGAATGGAAATCTCTTTTCGCAGGACGTAAATGTCCATTGGTCTGATTCCTGCACAGCAGACATTGATCATTTTCATCAATTTGAGTGATTGTGAAACTGAGCCGCCCCATTTGGTGAACGAGTAGGCACTCCCATCAGACCAGTTAAAGTTAAAAGGATCTCTGTGCAGGCTGATCCATTCCCACGATACACTCGTCAAATTCTCGACCTCCTGGTTCTCAGCGTCGTTCCTCACAGTGGCCAGGTCTATGAAGTTCTTCCTGCAGTACCTCTGAGCATCAGACCAGTTCATTTCTTGATTCACAATGACAAATACAGGATCCAGCTGTGTTCCTGAAGTGAAATTATTGGGAGAAAAATGAATCATTGATTTGAAGTTCTGAACTTTCAATATAATCATTATTAGAGAAAAAAATAATGCTTTGCTGGGTACTTACCATTATAACAGATTAATTCATGTATGTATGAGCAATAATCATCCCACCATGAGTGACGAGAACTTCCAGTGACTACACAGAGTTGACTATCAAATAAATCTGGTTGATGGGATTCCCAGTCCCTATAATCAGCCCAACTCCCTCTGTACCCATCTGACCACTTCCAATCAATGTTACTGTACACACCAATCCAGACCTTTCCTTTGTAACCAGCAGATCAAACTGTCTTGATGAGTTGGTTCATATCTTCAGTGTTTTCAATGGTGGCCAGGTCTGTGTACGTCTCTCTGCAGAAGTTCTGAGCTTCAGACCAATTCATCAGTTCAGCAACAAAGTGGTACTGATGGAGACGACATGTGGAGAAGATTGACCAGCCTGTGAACATTTGGGATAATGTACACAAGTCAAAAAAATATATAACATAGGTCCAGTCGTTTTTAGACATTATAATACTGAAAAGTTACATATACCTATAAATATTTCACTGACCTGAGAGATACAGGACACCTATCATGAACCTTTCCGTCATGATGCTGCTCTGAGGTCTCTGCGTGCTGATGTTTACTCTTAAAATAAAAATCTACCCCTATATTAGCTGTTCTTAAGCAAATGTAGGCAAATTCAATGCTAACTTCTGTTTCTGACAAAAGTCATTGTTCATCTGCAGTCTATATGCAAAAATTACTGTCATATATGTAAATGTATGCACAGAGTATTTTTGTTTTTTCAGAGCCACACTTTGGTTGCATGCAAAGGAATCAGTTCATGCCAACTACAAAAAATTTATATTTGATTTCTCACTTACCTCCAGTCATATCTAGCGTGCAGAGTTTCAGTTGTATTTGTCTTTATGTTCTTCTGAGATTTCTGCCTTCTATACAGTAGAGGTGAATGAAATTTTTTGTCTGTTTGTTTTTTTGGTGTTCACAGCGTTGAAAAAGTAGCATTCAGAAAGTTCAGCAGCAACGTCACCCTTGTCACCTTCATTACTCTTAACAGAATTCACTATGATCAGTTTTCATTGGGACTATTTCTTCAGTAGAAAGTAGTTCCAATGATACCTGTTCACAGAGAGGTTGGGCTGGAGGAATGAAATATTTAAATGTGGTTACCGCCTCTAATTAAAATTCCACCGATTCCAATGTGTATATACATCAGATGAAAAGTCAAAAAACAAGAAAAAAGTAGTGAAAGAGAAAAAATAAATATAATAAATAAACACATACATATATAAATAAATTGAGCAATTAGTTCACATATTTAATAGGAGATAGTTCAACCAGTTTTGGCCCATTGCTGGTATTTGCCTACCACTACTCTACTGCATATTGTTGCCTTGAGGCAGCAGGAGATCTGTTGAGCCTCTAACTTATACATATTGTAATTTTCACACATTGTAAACCTTGATCAGTTTCTATGAGGAGTTGAAACAGGTATAATGTTGCATTTTTGGTGTGGGTCACACTTTCAGGAAGTAAAGCCACATGTGGCACAGTGATAGAAAAGGTTAAGATATATTTGACTATATAACACCTTATAATCAAGATGACCTTTTAAAAAATACAAGCATGTGCATTCATCTCTAAAAAAAAAAACTGAATTGATGGTTTAAAGCAATGTTTTAATTTTTCTAAACTGTGATTTTTCATTTGTTGCCTCAGGGCATAATTAGTGCAGTTAGTGTAAACAAGTACAGTGCCCATTCAAAACATGCCTGTTATTATTTCTTGAGAACCATATATATCTATGTATCAACTGAAAAATGTATCAATGTATCAGGGATTTAATAAATTAAATGGTTTTAATCCAGACAGAAACCTCACCAGGGAGACTAAACTGAGGTTGATTGGTTGATTCATTGGTTGATTCTGCTGCCAATCAAATGTGTCTGCGCTCCTATTGGCTAATTTTACTGCCTCTGTCTTGGTTTTTTTCTCCCTTGTGCACTCATTCGTCTCTCTCAGGCAGTTTAATTGAGTAGGACACACAGACACACAGACAGAGATTTCTTGCTTTAGTAGTTAGATATTGCAGTAGATCTGCAAACCTAAGTATTGCAGCAACATGGACCTAAGTTGTTGTTGCACCTAAAGGAAACAGGTGCAACACATGTGCTGAAGTTGAATAAAACTAGTTACCCAGTTGGGTAAAAATAATAAATTCTGTGGTCTTCATGTTGTTTTGTGTTTGCTAACACATTCACTATAACTTTATAAGGTGATAAGTCAGTGTTGTGTTTACAACTTGTTCTTCTGCCCCTAATCAATTAATATTGTTTTATATACAATGTGTATCATTGTCCTAATCCTTCATATAATCAGTATATTAAATATCATACATGATTTTCTTACAACACAAAATAATAATCATCGTTCACATTGACTTTAAATACAAACATATTGAAGAATAACCGATAATGTTTTTGTATTATATGATAAAATTAAATTATATGTTAATGTAAACCTTCAATAACAAATATTTTTGCCACTTGGGGGCAGCAGAAATAAAATCTGAACACAACATTGACATATCACCTTTTAAGCTGATAACTTATTAGCAAACAATTACTTATATACACATCCAGCAGTTATGAAGCAACATTATCTACCAACTCTTTTGGGAGTATCTGGCTCTTCAGTTGCTAAATGCTTGATATGTACCAACTAGTTGCTAACTCTGTCTGTTTGCCATTTGCTGTGGATTAGGTACTACAGGTACAGTGGGTTTTGACAGAAGTGCCTGCTGTGGCCAAAAACAAAGTTATGAGAGAGGTGTGAGCAAAAAAACAACAGTAAAGTTGTGTGCTAGACAGCTAAACAATGATCTGAAAGAGACGGATGATCATTCTCTGTAGGTTAATCACCACAAGCGACGCCTCTCACATTACACATTGTCATTTGATACATCATTACTATAAAATAATTGATTATAGACACTTTAAGTACATTATATGTACCCTGTGCAGTAGAGTTAAAGATCACAATTTCAAGTAAGTCATTACCCATCTGTAACAGATGACTCCTGGAAATAACCTCCAGCCTGCAGCCCTGACCATTAAAAACCGTGTACTTCCTGCTGGTGGCTTTCTGGACTAAAAGCACTCTGTTCTTTGAAAGCCTCCTTCTTTCCACCCCATTATCTACACAAGCATGTTAAACCCTTGACTTAATCGTTTATTATTGATAGCTCGGCAAGAAGCCTTCCCTCCTGGCGTTATGGGAAAATGGTTAAGGCTGAGATGTAAAAGATGTAGGTTAAGGATTTGTGGAGCCAGCCACTACAAGGCACGGTAGCCTTGGAGCTGTGTTTATGTGTGGGGAGTGGGGACATTGTTGTGCATGAATGTTCTCCAGCTGAAAACTGCTGGGGCAGAGTGTGTGTTAAGAGGACGTTGATAAAGGAAAACTCAGCATGTTTCCTGTATGTAAGTGTGATTTTGTGGTTGCATAAAAGCAGGAGCACGGGAATTAGAATGGGATCAAGAGAGTCTTTTTCATACGCACAAGTTAGCTACAATTGATAAGCACAACGTCTCTTCATTCATCAGCCTTTTGACAGCTTTTCTGTATAACTGAGACTTATGATGGAGCAGGGCATGGTCTATGTGTGAGCCTGGTATATCTGGGGTCATGTTTCTGTAAAAGCTGTGGCAAGGCCTGCTGTTTATGAGCTGGATAACATGGCTCTGACAGCATATCAATCCCTCACATTTCAGCCAAGGACACCAAGCAAAATGTCAGCTTTGACAGATGATGCGGCGTGGGATTTTCACCATAACAGCAGAGGACTATCCAGTTTACACCACTGCTTCGAGCCTCTTCTAGTGTGCCTATTAATCCTCGGAAAGCCACACACATGCAGCAGAGAAACACCAATATGACCTCGTTTTCAAGAGTAAAAGGTCATGTGACCATGCACTTGTGGACAGAAAGGAAAAGATAAAGACCATGAGCGAACATAATGAGGAGATAATGTTCAGTGAGCAAGCCGGTGAATCAGAACATCTTGACTTGATGTTGATTTTGCAACAATGACCAGCTCTATGTGCAATATCTGACTTATCACACTTCACCTTACCAAAGATATCGACCATTTAAAGTGTAATATTACTATGAAATAATGTACATTTGCAAACTTTTGCCAAAACAGTAAAAAAAATATCTCAACTGGAAGTCATCCACAAAGACGTCTGTGTTGCAGCAGAACTGCAACCATGGCAACGTAAACAAATCTGGCCAGATTGCTGTTCAGCCTCAAATTTCATAAATTAAATGGTTTCATGCTCTCTAAATTAAAAGTAATGTTGGTTAATTGTGTTGCTGGTTAATTGTATCAAGGGTAAAAAAAAAAACAACAAAAAAAACACAACAAGCGCACACAATGCAGGGAGTTATCTTGACAACACAGCCCAGTATGACTCACAACTCCACCATTAGCGCACACATGGGAGAGGAAAGATAAGTCTAACCTACAGACAGAGTAGTGATACTTATAAAACATTGATCAGACCACCACTACAGTCTGTGGACCAATCATTTGCCAGCCCTCCCCCTCCACTATCTATTCAGCCTGCATGGTGCTTAAATCGGACTGCCTCCTCTTCCACTCCACTTGTCTTTATCCGCAGAAAGTAAATGGAGGCTTATACCTGCTGACCTACATTACAACTGTCTTGCCAGGATTGAGCAGTACAGCAGCAGGGCTATCCTTTGACTGGGCCATATGGGTTCAAGCATGTAGGATAGCAAGCAAGACAGTCCTGTTCAGGTGACAGCAGGAAAAAAAATGGAACAAAAGGGAGTTTTCCAACAGGGAAAGTGATTTTTATTTTCTTAGGGGTAAGAAGCAACAACAAAATGACAGAGAAGTAGAGTTTCAGGTGCTGCTCATGAGCAACTGTGGTCAGATTCAACAGATGCAGACCAGTGGGATAAGCCTCCCACTGCCCACCTATTGTATTCTGGCTCCTGCTTCTGTGTTATTTTAAAAGTTGCCCATCTTTAAATTGCAACAGTCAAAACACACTACAAAACAGGCAATACAAAGACGACATCTTGGACTCCCAGAATTTGACATTTTATAGTCATATAGACTTGTTGAGTGCATTTCCTTCCTCATAAAACATTTCCAAAGCCAACTTTTGCATTGTTTACATCCATGTTCACTTCCTAGCAGTCTTCTTCTTTTTTTCCTTTTGCTGTTGCATTGCTACATATTCTTGTAACCTGTAGATCAGTAGAATAGTGTGAAACCATTAGCAGGAATGTGAAACACGTTACTCCACATGCATGTGTATCTTCATGTGCTTGCATGAGAACAAACAAAATGAGGAAGAATGTAAAAATATTCCTCTACAAGTGGTGAACAATTCCACAAGGTACCTTTAATCAAGAGTCCAAGGTACAGCCAACAAAGTGTTTAAAGTAGGGAGAGTTCAGTAGATCCATATAATTTCTTATGGAAATCTTTAAACCTCATCACAGGTGTCTGAAGGTTTACTGGTTTACTACGGTGAAACCGTTTCCCTACATGCACTCTCTCCCACATCTCACACATTTTAGGGCAGCCAGCACCCTAACAACGTTGACTATATACATATGAACTACCTCCTGCACCAGTGCCGTTTATGGACAGAAAGTCATTGCTTATAGGCTTCAGTTTCTGACAAACAATGTTCCCTACAGGCTCTGTCTGCAGTCCGACTAAACAACTGTATATCACAATGATATTGGCTTCTGCCAGGCAAGTCTTCAATGCTGGAACTGTGTAAATACAGTGTGCACATTCAGAATGTACTGTAGGTCTGGAAATATAAAAATATGTCTACAGAGACTGTAATATCTACATTACATACATACTGTGTGTCAAACATACTATAGCATATATTTCAGTGGATTTGGTGTAAGCAAATACTGAAAAAGCCAAAGAAAAACATTTACATTGACACTGAGAAGAAACAGTCAGTGCTTGACAAGCAGCAATTCAATTTAGGCACTAGTCCAAAAATAATAATATAGTGGCTCAGTACAGACCAACATCTAGTAGCAACTGGAACACAGAGTGATTACAGTGTTACAGGAAACCAAACAGGCGCACATGAAAGAATTCACTTAGTGTAAGCTGAACTGATTCAGCTGAAAATCAGTGTTTGGCAAATCTTGGACCTATCCGAAATGGCTAAACGATCAATACAGAGATCCACAATGAAATAAAGTTTAATAGTAAAATAGAATTTGTTCTCTATCCAAAGTCTGTAGAGCACAAAACAAATGTCTCTTTGTATTCTGGAAGTTAATTAAAATGCTCTACATGATTTTTGTTTTCAAAGAAATTATCTGAGTAGTACAGTGGCAGCACAGTACTGTGAAAGCGGAGAATTTTGACTACACATGACTTTTGACTGGTCTCCTGACTACAGAGTCTGTTGACTACATGTAATGCTAAAAATAGCCCGTCTTCTCTCTCCACCAAACAGCTTCTGAGCTAATGTGGCCTGCTAGGCAGTGGTGGGTAGGGGTGTGAAAGGATGACATGCATCCAGTGGAGATGCTCTCATCAGCGGATCTCAGCTGCGCAGCGTTTGAGGATCAGCCGCAGACTCATACCAGTCCACATGACTTCACACGCTGATGCTCACTGATAACGTGTTGGGATTAGGGCCACTGTGTGTCGATATGTGAGCGCGTACATGAATGTGTGTGTGCCTGAGTGCCGTTCTCAGGCCTAGGATTCATGGAGAAGCTACAGATATACACACCCCATATAGCCACTGATTCCTGAAGGTGGCACCCACCACGAGCAACTGCATGTGACCAGATTCCAGTTAGTGTCAGTGAGTCCTAATCTGGGGGTTGGGACCCACCCAAGGGGTCACAAGAAGAATGCAAGGGTGGTTACCAGGGTCGGAAAAAGAAAAAACTAAATTGTTCAACATAAAATTAGGCTTATTTTTGTGTGACTTTTTTAGACTTGGGTGTTGCTTTTTTATTTTTGAAATGTTGATTGTTTTCACCTCTTCAAGCTTCTGCATTTTCCTCATTTAAATGATTTAATTGAAACAATCTGAGATGGAAACTCCTTACAGCTCATAACTTGTGATGAGGGGTCATAAGAAAAGTGTGAACCAGTGATCTATGGACATAAGTTGGGAGGGTCAAAGATAGAAAAAACTTGCTGGAGTTGGAGCAAACTTTTTAAATCATAGAGGAAAGCTACAAAAAATGAAAAGAGAAATAAAAGGTATAGCGAGATTACACCTTAGTGTTCCCAGAAGATAAATGCAGAATGATGTAGGCCTGCCATGCTCATCTGAAATGTTCTGTTGTGCTAATTTTGTGGAGAAAAGTGGCGAGAAAAAAAGAGTCCTGTAGCTGCTTTAAACCTCCTTTAATGTTTATGAAGTGTAAAAGTAGTAAAAGCTTTTTCTGTATTTCCCTGTTCTTTTTTTCCTCTAACTACCTCTGCCTTACTCATTGTATCCCAAGAAGAAGTGGGAGCAGATAATACTGTCACAGCCTGTTAAGATCAGGAAACTGGGTGTATTCTTAGTCTCAAAAGCCACACAGTTAAACTAAACTTATTTTTTCATCCTTTTTCTCTTTACTTGTCTATCTACTGTATCTCTCTATCTATCTATCTATCTATCTATCTATCTATCTATCTGTCACTGTCCTCATGCTCTCTCTCTCTCGTATCTTCTCAGCTCATCTTATCCTTTTAACCATAATTTGTAAAATTTGATTATTGCTATACTTACAGTATATACTAGCATGTTATACATAAATATATGCAAACAAATATGCTCATCACATATTTCCATGCAAAAGATATAAATACATTTTGTCACACCCAGACACAGACTTCACACAGATGCATTGACAAACACGATGATTGGCATGAGTGACATGAGATGTAGCAGCCATCGTCATCTTGATTACAAGGACAGTGTATCAGAAAAGATAGCTAATAGCAATGTGCTGATTTTTCATGTCAGTGTTAAGCAATCAAAAGGCATCACATATTATTTTTTTTAAAAAACTCAAAATGTGACATTTTTCCTGTGAGATGACAGGTTTAATGCTTAACTAATGTCACTCTCATTAAAAAACGATCATTAATATCCATAATGATGTAATTCTATAATAGATCCAACAATAGATGCTTTAAATGCTCATAAAAATGGAAATTTTAACATCTACAATTTTAAAAAGAAAAAAAACATTCTGAAGATTTTAAGCAATACCCACAGCACTACTGTTTGTAAACCACGACAGCTCTCAAATCCATTTCCTACTACTCATCACACACACACACACACACACACACACACACAAAACCTCACTTCAGGGGGATTGACTGGCACTGGCTGAGAAAGTAGCAGCCATCATTACCTTGTCTGCTTGTAAACCACAAGGGCCATAGCAATCATCACCCTTAAACACAACGTTTCCTATTACTCAGCGCGCACACACACACATATGCACACACTTGTGCATGGTCCATTTCTGCAGATGGATAAATTACAGGAAGGGAAATGCACAGTGGCACAGCCGTCCGAGGCAGAGGAAATGAAGAGGCTTGGCTAGAAGGATAATTCAACGACAGGGGAAAAACAAGGCCAAATAATTCATAATGCATTGTAGCAGGCTGCATAACTGCACAATCAGGAGAGCTGCCTCTTTCCTGGAGCATTACAAAAGGGACGAGACAGCTGCTTACGGGGCTGAAAGAGGTGAAGGACCTAGTTTTTGCTGCTGGCTTTTTTGGGGGAAGGAGGTCATGCTATTTTTAACCAGATAATGTAAACAAATGCAACTGACCGCTGTATATGTTGCTACATGATGAATGTTAATGTATGAGTGACAAGGAAATTGCCTAATCTACTCAAATTGATTCAAGGATAATCACTTTAGAATTACATGATAGCCTTTGTCAGCCAATTAGAAATGGGCTCAACTGTTGCCATTAGAGGGATCCACCATTTTGTTTGCTTTGTTGCTGTAAAAACTCACAACAAACAAAGATGTGCAGCCGATTTATATTTCAGCAGCATGTGGCTTCCTCCTCCTCCTCCTCCTCCTCCTCCTCCTCCTCTTCTTCTTCCTGCATCTCATGGCTGACTTAGGGAGTTTTTTTTCTTTTGTTCTTAAACACACGGGGGGTTTAAAAGAAACTCGTGCCTGGCTTAATTAGAGCTACGCTGGCAGCGCTGTGAATGCTGCACAACCAGAACCCTGCAAGGCTGCTGGAGCTCCTCTGAAAAAAAAAAAAAAAAAAAAATCCAGCCTGGCAAGCAGGCATACAACATACCCCCATGGAGTAGATACAGCTAACAAGCCTATATGCTGCACATTTAGCCTTGCCTTACACTAATAGATAGCTACATTTAACCCAGCTACAAATTAGCAAGTCGGTCCAAAAGCATGAGAATGTGGATTGCTACTTATAGACATCCGTTCATCTGCACAATGTTGCTTTTGCAAATGCTATTAAACTACAAATAAAGGTGCATAATGTTGTGAGTTATGATTATTTTGCCAGTAATTCTGCCTTTATAACGTCAAATAGTTCAATAGTTTGCTATTGGTCTCATAGCATTGCAGTACTCCACAAATAGAGAAGTATATCAATCAGTCTAATAGATACTAGATGAGCATTAGCCTGCAGCAGCTGCTCTGACGAGTTACAGAGCGTTAACATGCCACACACGTCACTGTAGATCTCTTTTTTTTATATCAGCTAAGTCTCTGCATCCCTCTTTTGTTGTAATTTCCTGCAGTTTCATGCCCAGGCATCAAAGAGAGCACAGCTGTGTCATTGGATGAATGCTTTAATCTATTCAGCCAGCGCATCTGTGAGCTCTGTCTTATGCTACGTCATTAGCCCCCCACCATAATGTGTGTATTTGTGTGTGTGTGTGTGTGTGTGTGTGCATGTATGTGGCCAGTTAGGGTTATGTGAGTATTCATGTGAACGCATATGCATTCAGTCATGCACACATACAGCGTACAGTATATATGAGTCTGGCTGCTTACTGTATCTGCTCGAACTGTGTGTGCTCTCATGCAGGAATCAAACTGAAAAATCCAATGTACACACTGGAAAACACACACACACACACACACACACACGTTTGCACAGCTATCCTTGTTGGGACATTGCATTGACTTCCATTCATTGTGGACAGCCTAATCCAAATCCTAACCCTAACCTTAACCAAACCTAATCCTAACCTTGGCCTAACTTCAGAAATTACATTTTGCTTCATTAGGACCGGGCTTTGGCCCCCATGAGGACTACTGGTTCCGACAAGGTTGGTATAAGGGAAAAGGTCCCTATAAGGTAACAAAAGCGCGCACGCACACACACACACATACAGATGATGACATGAGAGGATAATGAGACTTTTATTTATGCCCCAAGTTGTGTTGGGTTCCCTGCTGAAGGCCATGTTAAGACATCACATCACAGATGCTAATCTATGTGATGGTCAAGTTTCCAAGCAGTGCTAATCTTAGGCCAGATAGTCACAGAAAAAGAGGAGGGAGGAAGAGGAGATTGGTGAGAAAAAGAGTGGTTCCCCACATGCCAGGACAGCCACATCCCCAAACACTAGTATTTATACTGTTTCAGCCCAGGGTCCTGAAAAATGTGTCTGTTTGTGTTGACAAGGCTACATCAGCTGACATGTGAACACATCCACTGTGTTGACCGAAAAGCATGGCAGGAATCTTGATTGCAAAATTGACTCTGGGAACTGAATGGAGTCAACTTTTATAGGGCCACCAACCAAATATTAGGACAGATTAGATTGTCTTGGCTCATATAAATCATAGTCAACTGACTGCGTCCAATCAGAAAGTCATCTATTCTGTATAATTAGCTTAACAACAGGATACTATTTGTCCGCTGTAATGCTGATTGAATGGATTTCACTCATTTGTTCAGAATAAATGGAATTCCAAACACTTGCTGGTCAATGGGAGGACACTGTTGTCCAGTTTTAGCTCAATGGCTTTGACTAACTATAGTATGATGTTTATTTAAATCAGATGTGAACATTTGTGGGCTTTAGTCCATTTTAGCAACCATAACTTGGCACAACAGGCCTGTCAAACTCTGGATTTCTCCATATGCTGAAACAGTGTGTATGGAGCTGTAGTAAGAGCTATACTCTTTATTCATTTATTATGTTTTTTTGAGACTTTCCAAAACCTAAAACACAAGAATAAAAGTTTAAGGAATGGATTTATCTGCTCAAACTTAAGCTGCAAACGTCCTCTAACAGTTTACATCCTACAGTAGTAACCCAGTGTTACTTCCAACACCAAGGAGTACATTGTTAACTAACTATATTAGTTTGTGGGGTTACAGATTAGCCTTTGGTCTAGTGACGGCAGAAGGGAAAATATACTTTTTAAAGATAAGAACGCATGTCAGCTAAGCATTCAAACAGGGTTATGTTAGAAGGAAATAAGTCTGATATTACATTTTTCATCAGCATACTTGTAATACTGGGACTAACTAGCTGGACCCACTGTTTCAAAAATTACTAAGAAGTTCAAGGCATAAATCTGGCAACATAATCATTATAAACAGCAAACAGTAAAACTACTGTATTTTTGAGAAGGTCCAAAGGTCAGACTGAGGGTTGCAGTTGGCTCTAATACACAACAGTCAGGTTTGGGCCCCTGTTGCACAATGTCTCATAATTACCTCCCACATGCTGGATCCAGTGTGGATGGTGAAGAGGATGCTGTGATGTAAGCTTCAGTGTGATAGCAGTCTGCATCTTCAACCTCAGAGTTTCCTTTGAAGTCTCCCCATGAGGGTGTGGGAGCTGGGGGTTGGTAATGAATCAAGCTGAGCCATAATGAATGTCCTTATTCAAGTCTGCTTTGATGAAATTCAACCAAACTGATCTCGAATCACAGAACAAAATAGCGAGAGCTTGCTGACAACTGTTATGAAAGCTATACTGACTGGCAATATGATGGGAGAGTGTTGAGCAACTTAAGGGATCCCTTCGGGATACTTTACTCTGTTTCTTCCTTTTGCTCATTCTTCCCTTCCTCTCTTCTCACTTCCTCTGTGATCACTGACTGGAATGAAATCAGATGAGCGTCTACAGTTGCATAGAGCTGCTCGATTATGGCAAAAATCATAATCATGATTATGTTGATCAATACTGAGATCATGATAATTTAACATGATTACTCATTGACTCATGGAACAGAAACAGGCAGATTCCAGTCACTCGCTATGGTGGGTCTGGAAATCAAATCAATGAATCAATAGATACAAACACTATTGATTTCTTCCTGTGGAGCTGACATGAAAACTATTTTGGTTCACTAAATTTCTGCTGTCAGTCAGCCCGGTGAAGGCAGTTTGTCCAACCGCTGTCCTCTCAGCTCCCCAGGAGCTGCAGCTGACAGACAGACAGCTGCTTCTGTGGACAGAGATGCTGAACACAAGCCAGAGTCGGTGTGAATTGAACACATAGACTGCACCTACACGCCGCTCACGTCTTGCTTCCTGTGTGGATTCCCAGTGAGAGTGAGTTTGGGCTTTTAGGAAGGGGTGCGCTGGATTTAAAACTCAAGACAAAACAAGAGCATCGTTGTGAAACGGAATGTGGCACATTAATTGTTTTATCTCGATTATCTTGTTTTCATTATTGCTGGAAGCAAAACTCGTAATTAAAAATAAAATTTGATTTATCATCCAGCTCTACAGTTGCACCAATGTTAAAGGTCCAGTGTGCAGGATTTAGTAGGATCTAGAGGTCAGGTGGCAAATCGCTACCAACTGAATACCCCTCCTCTCCCCCTGCCCTTGCAAGCGTGTAGGAGAACCTACCGTGTCTGCGAAACTGCCGAAAAATGCGAAAGGCCCTCTCTAGAGCCAGTGTTTGGTTTGTCTGTTCTAGGCTGCTGTAGAAACATGGAGGTGCAACATGGCGGGCTCTGTGGGAGGGGACTTGCTCCCTCTGTAGATATAAAGGGCTCATTCTAACGTAACGAAATCACAAAGATTCTTATTTTCAGGGGATTATACACTAATTAAAACATACTTATGAATATTATATTCCATTTCTGCCAAGTCCGTTCCGCTAGATGCCACTAAATTCTACACACTGCACTTTTAAAGTCCAACTCTGGACTGCTGGGTGGTTGTCATGCTTAGCAAATGTTTGCTCCTTTACAACACACCCTCATACAGTACATATCTTTTTGTACCTATAAGAACAGAATACACCCATGTTTATCATCATGTATCATCATGTAACATCATGTATTGTTGCAGTCCTGAACTGGGACCTGGTTTGACAACTATGCACATGTGCAGCAATGAAGCTGTTTATGAGCTCTATAGAGTCCACTGTGAGTCTTGCACATTCACCACTGCGTTGTGTAATTATACAAACACAATAAAACATCATAGAATACACAATCTTTACTGTAGAATAATAATCCTGTTAACAAAGTCAATACAAGCTGCAATTTCACTTATCTTAAAATTGATTGCAAAATAACCACTAGTGTGCTGCATGAGGCCACAGAAATTAGCCAAAATGGCTTTTTACACTTAATATAAGAGGAGGTGCAGCATCACTGTTGAGATGTTTTATAGAAGTCTGGGGCCCATCTGGAAACCTTCGGTATTCAGGATGGGTAAAAAAGACTGCCAGGAGTAACAAAAGAAGTAAGTAATTATGGAGAGGAATCCCAGACAAAGCGTGCAATAGACTGCCAACGACATAAAGGTGTGCATGAGACCAACCGCTGCTGCTGCTTCCGGTTATGAGTTATGTTTATGATGGTTTGCTATGCAACTTTTGGTTTTTAACTAGACTTGCAACAATGCAGTAAAACTGCCTTTTAAGCCACAGTGCAAATCATGTCAGGATTACACATAAGAAATTCAACCCAAAAAAAAGGGTAACTGGGGACTAAAGCTGAGCATTTGGGATGTAACAAGGTAGGTGTTCGATTGAAGCTTTTGTGTCAGCTATGTTTATTATATAATATATTAATATATATATATTAGTAGTAACAGTCTCTGACAATGACTTTAACTCAGATTTGGTATTGGTCTTTCATGAAGTTGGGGGGCCTCACAACACAATACAGTAGCAGATGCCAATATATTATGATCTTGAGTCCCTAGTATGATCAAGCTGCAAAATGCTGGATATAACATTTCCCACAATGCAACAAATGGCATATTTTGTCCCTCCCTGCCTGGTAAACACCCATGTCTTTCAAACTCTACACATCCAGTTTGTAACACATAGCATTGCATTAAAATATGTCTCGTATCCAGATTGTATCTAGATATGATTTAAACTGATTACAGTTACACCTGGTATTAATATGTTTCTCCAGTGTCCACATTGAGATCCGATCGCTCTGTCCAGCTCAAACATCCAAACGTCACCTCCTTTCATTTGCGTGGGTCCAAAAAAAACAAACAAAAACCCCCCAAACAAACAAAAATAAAGATGGTAGCCATCCATGAAGCTGCGCTATTGTATGGACTGTTGCTTCCTTTTCGACGCGGGGGAAGAAGCCTACACTTGACTCTATCCACGAGTGTCTTGAATATCCATTGCTTTCTTGCTACTTTCTTGCAAGTGGCTTAGCTCGCTAACTGGCTGGTGGCTGCTACCTCACTGGCTTGGAACAGTCACACATTATGTATTTCCACCCACGTAGTTATTGTATGTGAATTGACAACACAATTGTATTTACACTTGTGTTCAGTGTGGTCACAACGCATCCCTGACCACCTCTAGAGGTGGTCCGGCTGACTGGATCACAATCTGTCCTCAATGCGTCTTGGATGCATTTACACCTGTACTTTCATGTGGTCAAGCACTATCCTATTGCAATCCAATCACCCAAAACGCACTTTAATGCAAGATGTAAAGGGGGCTTTCTGTTATAAATCTTTAGTCTCCAAGCCCAAAACAGAGATATCCCCTGATGACATCATCAGGGTTATTTTCTCTGACTTTAGAAAACTCCCTCCAGAGCCACAGAAGACAGAATACAACTGTTTTATCACAGACTAAGCAGTTCTCTCCATGACAAGCAAACTAACCATGATGTGTAAAATCATGACGTGTAAACCTTTAATTGACTGCCGTAAGAGGGCATAGTGGATATGAAACAAATGAGAGTGACACTAGTTTTCTTTTGCATCAGTACATCAGTTTCAAAAAGCGATTCAGAGGAAGGGCGCAGACACAGCAATAGGCTTTCTACGACTGCCCATTCTAAACAGGTATCGCTTTAATAGTGATTAAACTGGAATTAGGCTTCAACTGGTTACTACAGCAGTTTACTAGTCCATGCTCACACACACACACTCACACAGGTAAATGCAAGTATACTCAAATATTTCTGCCTCTATGGAACACGTAAAACCCTGCACAATGACACCAGTTTTTGCCAACATACAGAGAAGCTAAAGCCTCACATCATAGACATTAACCACCACACACACACACACACACACACACACACAAAAATAGCATACCACCCTCAGCCTGGAGGGTCAGTGACAGAGCTGTAAGGGCCTGCGCTGTGTTGGGCAGCAGCAGAGGCAGATGCAGCACTCAGTAGCCTGAGGGCATTGCTGGGTATTCAAGCTTCACTGGGCCTCTTCATAGTCCTATGACCAACGGCACACACACACACACACACACACACACACACTTCCAGCACAGAGCCAGTCAGGCCTATCCAGCCTTTCGGACAAGAGGGGAATCGGTAAAGAACAGCCTCATTGAGCACAGACACACACAAGTTAGACCGAGAAAAGTGAAGAGGATATAGGTTATGTGTCTCTTCTATTACTTCTGATTCTATGGAAGTATCTGGGTTAACTCTTTCTGTGTGTATGTGTGTGTGAGGGAGTGTGTGTGTGTTAATGTGAGTGTTATCAGGCTGAGAAAGGACACTGACATGACACAGCTCAAAGACGGTTAGCACAGCTTAGCTTCATCTAAGCTTTGTTTATGACAAACAGCTTTTTAATTCAGTTGCTGAATATGAGATGACACCAGATTTTGTTCGGACCTGCTTTGATTTATACAGTTTAATAGTTATTTCATGATCACAATACAATGCAGATTTACTGATCACATTATAAAGATATGATACTATGCCTGTACCATTTATTAAGCCCCTGACTGGAATGGCTCTAAGGATGGCAATGTTGACTGGTCAGTTGGTCGGTCGGTCCACCACTTTGGTCCAAACTGAAATATCTCAACAACCACTGGATGGATTCATGGAGTGCCAAATTTGGAACAGAAATTCTGAATGAACTGTAGTAACTTTGGTGACCCACTGGTCTCGTCAAATATTTTGTGACTAAATACAAAACACCTGTAAAACTAATCCCATCAGCCTTAGATGTACTGTGTGTTTAGTGCTAATTAGCAATGCTAGCATGCCAACACGCTGAACTAAGGTAGTGACAATGATAACACCAGCTAAACATCAGAATGTTAGCATTGTGAGCATGTTAGCATGCTGATGTTTGCATCCCTGTGCCCAGGTGCAGCCTCACAGAGCTGCTAGCAGGGCTGTAGATGCTTATTTTTGTATGTAAATTGTGGTATCATTTGATAGCATGTATCCCTAGAGAGACCCAAACATCTACCTATGCACACACAAACGCTGTGTCCTCCTATATTTCTCTAAATTGCTTATGCTCCTCTCCTCTGTCATCATGTCTCTTTTGTACACTCAATCTCTCCCTCTGTCTCTCCCTCTCGCGCACAGACAAAAACACACACATATACACACATCTCATTCTGTTACTGACATGCCAAGTCATGCAGAAAACACAAGGGAAGCTTTTTTTAATCCTGGGACAAAAACAGCAAAATGCAATAACCTGGGACAAAAGTGCTGACATCTGAAGATGAGTCTGGCACTCGGACAGACTACTCAGTTGCAGCTGAAATGAATATAAGCAACAGACTAAAGACAAAGCAAGAACTCAAAGACAGATTCCTCTCAGGTTCCTTTTCTATATTTTTTCTCCGAAAAAATCATCCTTTCAGTTGACTCTTCTCTGTCTGCTAGTCTCTGGCCTTCTGATCCTCTTATCCTCCCCCTTCTTTTTCTCTCATCTTCATTCTTCAGCCCCACATTCATCCCCCTTTTTAGCCCAATACTTTACCCATCTGTATTTTCCTTTCATCCCCACCTCCTGTTAAACCACCACCACCTCTGGGCTGCAGCTTATCTCTCTATCCCCCTTTCCTCGCTCTCTTATGGTCACCTGTCCTGCTCTTCCTTTTGTCTACCCTCCTCTCATATCCTTTCTTCTCACGTCTCTTCTGCCTTCTTCCACCCCCCCCCCCCCCCCCCCCCCTTCTCTCCTTCTCTCTTCATCTTTCCTCCCTCGTCTTTCCCTCACCGTTCTCGCTCCCCTGACTATCCTTTCCTTTTCTCTGCTTTTTTTCCCCTTTTTATCTTCTCTTCTCTATCTGGTACCTTGTTTGCATACTCCCCAACTCTGCTTCTTGATTAGCGAGATCGACCAGTGCAAGTCTGCCAGACACTTGGTTAAAATGGCCAATGGGTCTTTCGAGAGGCGCCCGTATAAATAGAGGGCTGAATCAGACGTTTCAATTACAGTTAACACATTCCCACCCTTGCATTTCAAACTCTATTTAACCACAAGGAGAGAGACGGAGATGTTGGCCTGTGACACATGAGGTCAGCCTTGAAGGTTGAGGAAGTAGCATCAACAGAGAAGACATAATGACAGTGTGCATAGCAAAAGCACTGCTGATTTTCTTCTTCTGGTCAAATTATTCAATGTATGACTCCCTCGGACTCTTATGTAATTGCGAATTTGTGCGAGCAATGAAGGCCGCCTCCTCATAGACAGCGAGAGCAGTCTAGTGCAGAGCCATAGGGACTAAAATAGTTAGTCATGTGTTCATTATCGCTATCCTCTTTTAAATACTCACCCCGTATCCAGAAACATTGAACAGAAGAGGACCTTCGAGTGGGTCTGTGCATGTGTGTGTGTCAGTGTGTGTGTGTGTGCAAGGTTGAGAGAGAATGAGAAACAGTAAGAGAGTGAGAGAGAGAGAGAGAGAGAGAGAGGCAGAATATGAAGGGAATGAGGTTGTGGGATTGTGATAACTTCAAAGGTTATTATTATTATTACTGCAGGCTGAAGCCATGCTCTGGCATCCCTCAAGCTTTGATCATTATGTAAAGCTGTTGTGCTCGGTGCTGGCACTGAATACATTACAGAGTGGATAACCAGGGAGTGCGCAAGCAAGCGTACACAGACCAACACATTGACTCAGCTTCTAAGTTTCCTCGGATTTTAAAATAAATGCACATCTTCATCTCTAGAGAGAGCCTTTAATCTCACCTTGACATGTCATCTAGATGGGAGGAGGACGCAGATGGGGAGAGATTGGAGAGCAGCAACAATATTCAATTTGTGATTGATAGCAAAGGGCTTTACTTTGACTTACAAGGTACAGAGATCACAACAATACCATTATCATAAGGCCAAAGAGCAGCAGTTTGGTGAAGGGTAATCCCTCTTAAAGAAATAGGTTGATATATTGGGAAACATGCTTATTTGCTTTCTTGCCAAGAGTTACGATGATTTGGTTTTTGTATGAGACATGACGTGTTAATTAGTGAGCGCCGGAGGTAGATGGCAGATTTTGTCACATTTGGGCAGAGCTAGGCTAGCAGTTTCCCCCTGTTTCCAGTCTTAACGCTAAGCTAAGCTAACCTGCTATCATTTTGGGAGTAGTATCAATCTTCTTTTGCCACCACAGTTTTCGGCAGAATATAGTTTGCCAACATTTCAAGGCTGCATGATACACATTTGTTGAGATATTATAAGTTGTATAACGATAGAAAAAAGGCATGAATACATGTTTCTATGAAAATACTATACTATGGGATATATTTTTGGTTGTTTGCAGGGCTGTACCTAACAATTATTTTTATCACAGATCACACATCTGCAGATTAATTTCCTGGTTTAATATCAAAAAATTAAAATGCTCAATTCATTTCTTAAAACACCATTAATCGGCCAATTGTTTGGGCCCTAGTTGTTTGCATTAGGATGCTTGTTGACCAGAGGGGACAGTTAGCTCCCTTAATATTGACATCCCTGCCAGGCACAAAAACACTGCAAACTGCATCCACTTTATCTCCTAGCAATATAGGCCTAACACTAGCAAGCACCACAGGTCTATTCTCCATGCTCTAGGGCAAAAATATAGGTCTCTTGACAGCTTTAGAGATTTTGTGCTAGGTGTTTATATTACCCCTATTAATAGAGTGTTGTTGTTAGGGCGATTATGGGCTTAGAAGGGGAACCCCAGCTCAGAGGGCCTAGCCACCACTTTTAATTTTCGTCTACACATTCTAATCCGAAAGCCACGTTGAACTTGAAAACAAGCCATCTGTTCCTACACTTACCTGGCCTACATTAGCCTGAGCACCCTCAAACACTGCCTGCAAAAAAACCCCCACAACATATAAGCATGGGCAGTGCAAATACATGTCTTGCACTGTCATCATCACTGTGATACAGTAGAGCGATAGAGAAATATAGAGTGGTCCTACAGTAAAAGGGATGCTGTCACAGTATAAATGGAATAAACAGCAACAACATGACAGCTAAAAGTCCATTAAGGCTGTAAACTCACTATTGAGCACCATACACACACGGAGTCCCTGCTAGATTAGCGGGCTGTAGGTGAAATACACTGATTTTTTTTTCTTCTTCGACCACCAACCATCGACAACGACTGCTCCTCCTTTACACAACAATGACAGCATTTAGGAAAATTAGGCATAAACAGGCCTTCAGAGTCTATTTGCAACATGCATTAGGTGTGATGCCCACCCAGTTCAATACCAAGGACAGCGGTCGACGCACGGAGAGCCTGACAGCCATGACAACACATGCACTACAAAATGACAGATTTATTTCTGCACGGATGCATCGTAAGCACCGACACAAACCTGGCCCGAATGACACTGCTGTTTCAGTGTGAGGCATTCAACCCGCGAACGGAGAGACAGAGACACAAGCTAAACCTTTAGACAAGCATTTCGCCTTTCCAGAGCGGCTTTTTTGCCCCCCTGCAAGAAGAAGAAGCAGCCCCAATTTCACCAAAACGCATCGTCAAAGCGCGTTTGTGGAACAACATGCTGAGCACCTACCTGCTTGTCTCGGGGTCGAAGAGCTCACATGTCCCGTCGTTTATTTTGGTCTGTTATTGTGGTTATTATTACTATGGTGGGCAACGTTATGTGTCTGCCAGCGCCATGTTATTATCACTGAGTGGAGGACTGTGCGGTCCTGTGCGCTACATCCGGGCTGTTGAGGAGAGCGAATGAGCGCAGTTTGTGGCGGCGGAGAGGGCGGAGAGCGCGCTGGATACAGTATGTGGAGCACCTGTGCAGCAGACTGTACCTCCGTTACATCCACACACCTACATCGTTTAGTACGTTTTCCAGGAAACTCCAAGTATCTGTGTGTTTTCATTTCCTTTAAAACGTGAGGAACGAGAGTCTACAGAGGCAGTTTAGTGCGTTATCAGAATCAATATCAAATTTATTCGCTGAGTGTGTAAACGCACACAAGGAATTTGGTTCCGGCTGTTGGTGTCTCTCAAGCAATATACAGGCAATGCACATATTATTTACAGACAAAACAATATACAAGCAATATACAGATTATATAAAAGACAAAGTGCAAGTGTGTGTGTAGTACTGCAAACAACAATAATGTGCGTCACGTATGGGAATGAAATTGGGATATATGAGTATCCTGCAAAACCTTTCTTTTTTAAATATCTATTTTCTTTGGAACAAATAAGGTACAGGTGTACATGATACAGCATAACTGACTTCTCCCATCACCTGTTTTTCACATTTAGCCTGAAGAATAAACAAACAACAGACACACTTTAAAGTAAAACATATAGGCTACTCTAGACTACATTTATACACGTACCCATACCCATATACATGCACACGCAGGCTATGATACATATATGTTTATGTTCATACACACAAAAAATATGTATATACACTATAATGTATAATTAGTTGTGTCTGGAATGATGTTTCTTTTAGATTTGCTAATTATAAACACAAAGTAGAAGGAAAAGTCAGGACATCCCCGAAAACAGTAGCATTCATCCATGAGTCCTTCCATGGGAACCATGAATGTCTGTATGAAATTTGGTTTCACAGGATAACTTTGATGGTGTTATAGAGGAAAGGTCAGGGAATCACCAAAGTCATCAGGTTTCATTCTGGTCACCCTGGACATCTGTTTCTAATTTCATGGCAATCCAGATGTTATTTCACTAAAAGCAAAAAAAGCATTAACCTCCTGGGTACGCTGGAGGTAAAGTCAAGGGATCACCTTGGGATTTATCCTCTGGGGATCATGTCCTTAAGTTAGTTGTTGAGATACTTCACTTAGCTCTGGTAGCAATCCAAGACCCCTTGGAAGTCCCTAGACCCCCCAGCTCTATGTTAATAGTTCCCAGCCCATGGCCACTTCACTACCAGGGATCATTCAGGAGACTCCAGTGTGAGGGACAGCAAAATGTGTTATTGTTTTTATTTATTGTTTTAATCTGTAAATCAAAACTGTCATTGACTAGGGCTCATGATTTTATTATTTTTATACATTTATGCATGGCCAGATTGACCTGCGAGACGGCCCCAGAGCAAAAATCTGCTGCAGACTATTAAACCCCCTTTCCTCCCATTGGCTGTGTAATGTGTACATTTTTTAGTACCTGCCCCCAGATTTGAATACACAACGATTCAAGTTTTTGCAACATGCAAATGGACTGTGACACAGAGACAGGGGCTCAAGATTAGGTGATAAAACAGGCTCTCCCCCTTTATCATGTCCACTTTGTCTGGTTGATGATTGTATTTTTAAAAATTTCTCAAAAACACATAGTAGTTATAACTTACAGTATAAGACATGGTAATTATTTTAGACTAGGTCTAACCCTGCCACACATTGTTTGACTGTGCCAGACCAAAAAATTATAACTGGTGCTTTAACTGATTCAGTGGTGAATCAATGCAAACTGTGGATAAACAACCATTATCATTATCCAGTTGTAATGAGGTTTTGAGTAATGCTACTAATTGAACATATGACCTTCAGTGTTGAAGATTATGGCCTATAATCTTTCACACAACGGTTTCACCTGTATATAGACATTGTATGTTGTTGTCCATTTGTTGTTCCTATATTTATTAATCTTATTTTTCACCCACTTGCTTTTACATAACACTAATATGTTTATGTTTAATTATCTCTGTTTGGCTTGCTGTCCTTGTGTATCTTTCTGAAGATTGTTGTGTTTAAGCACATTGAGAGCCACTAGAAACTGGAGTCAAATTCCTTGTATGTGTGTGTTCCCTGATTCTGAAATGTTTGGGTGTTTTCTTGCTGAACCTCACATCCTCTGAAGCGCATTACTGTATATCAAGTTGTCTTTTTTCAACAGTATGTTATGCATGAGTTTATATGTAAGTGTTTCTCAAGTGAAGCCAGACATAGGCTTTAACCCCAGAGTATGGGGATACACACAGCGTGACAGCCTCTCCCAGATCTGACACTGTCACAGTCCTTATTGATCTCCCATCTCTGCTTCTGACGTATTGTTTGTAGCACAGGGTTCTTTGTGCGAGGGCACGAGTCAATTTCTCCCACTGTGGCAGGAAAGTCCTTATGTCTGACTGTCTGGTTAACTGAGGGAGAGAATGAGAGAGGAGGCAGAGAGCTGAGCATTCATTATTATACCAAGGTCTAACTCTGTGTGTTGTTGTTAAACATAGAGATCAATGAGGCAGCAGCTACCACATGTTTTCCTTTTAACCAGCCAGACGAATCTCACTAGTTGACTTGCTTGCAAGGATACATGTTCCCTGCTCTCTTTTACCAGCTGGTCCTTACAGGTGCAGACCCCAAAGCTCACCACGTCTCACCTACAGAATGAATGCTTAGTGTATTCCTGCTCTCACTGCACATATGTGCTACATATGTCTAACCACCATAGATGGATGCTTGCTAAAGTTTGCATACACTTTGCAAACTGTCAAAAACTCAGATACACAGAACTTCCATGCACACAGAGACATTCCTCCTTCCTCACTATTAGATCTTCTTCCGGCTCCGATGACTTTTGATCTTGTGATGATATTGTCCTCTGCTGCTCTGTCTCCCATGTTGCCTCCCTACCACCCATAAATCCCCTCGGGGAATGTGAGCCCAGACTGTAAGCAGTGGGAACACCCCTTCAGCTCAGGACTATTCCAGGCTGAGCCACACTTATTATGGGCTTTATGGACAGCCACATCTATCCTTCAAATATAGCCACATGGGGGGAAGGGGAACAGCCTTGTGATGCATTTTGGGAAGTGGGCTCTTTTTCAGTTGTATTACATATGATTTACAGATAGAGTTGACATTTAGGATGGAACAACTGATATCCAGAGTGAGCCAGAGATAACCAAAGGTACACCTCTTCTGTGCTTTGTGGCTTTTTACCTCTTGGTTTTAGAAATGTTTGTGGAATACATTGGGCCTAAATACAGACAAGAGCTTTGAAGTTACAGATAACAAAAAATATATCTCATGAGTGTAAAATAGTAACCCTCTTGAAAGTTGGATGTAAAAAGTTGCACGCAAGAGTGCAATAGTTTATTGGTGGTATATCACTTTAATTAGTGTTTCATCAGATCCTTTTGCTGATTTTTGGCCTGGTCATGTCATGTATTGTGGTTTGTCCTTTATTTATGATTCATGTGATGTCTGTGAAGGAGTCATTTGACTGGATATATGCATAGATGACAGACCTGCACAATCTCATTGCCTTTCATGGAACAAGGGATACCTACCACATGACTGCTGGCCCTCTGTGAGAATTTGACATCCCCATCTAGTGGTGCGTTGTGGCAGTGCGCAGGTTACTGTGGTGCACCTAACATTAAGTTGTAATAGTGGCGGCTGTTTATATCTCAAATGTTACCCACAGCATCTCTGAGTGTATAATGCAATCCTTTGTGGTATTAAATTGATCTCATGGTGGTCCAGATATGATAATTTTTAACTTGCACACACATAAATACACACATGTAAACACACACAAAGACACTCCCCGCAAAAACATGCTGCAGTCCCCATGGCAACTGTAGCAATATTGTTTCTTTGAAACTGTCTCTCGCTCTCTTATTCCCGCTTACACACTCTCTCTGATTTTATCTTTCTTCTTCTCTTGTTCTTTAATGGCTCAAAAGCATCTCTATCTCTTGGTAAGAGCTGCCACACAGCCACAGGTTATTGAAAAACTCTATCTCACAGAAAAACCACTCCTAAGGCAACAAGTAAACGAAAATTTTTACCAATTGTAAAGGATTACCTAGCTCTTTTTTATACTCCAATCATCCAGTTATTGCACCTTTAATAGGGAAAAAAGTGGTACAGAGAACGGAAAAGGGGGAGAAAGGGAGGTAAGGAGGTTGCAGCTTACGAATGTTGGAACGAGGCCTAGAGCTTATCAGAGGCTAATGCCACCGCCATCACTTTGGAAAACCCTGCTCCTGCCAGAAGGCTCTCTTCTGCCTAACAGCAGCACGCCTCACGGTTGCCTCCTTTTTCCTTAGCTCCCTCATTGGTTGAAAGTACAAACGGAGATCTCCTAGAAGTGACATCACTGCTCCCTCTCCCATCAGACCGCATATCTCATGACCATGAGGTAAACATCCAGTCAAATGACGTAGTGTGATTTCCCCTAAAATTCAAATTGAGCTATATTTGCTACACAAAAATACACCTTTTTGATCAAATTATTCAATAGGAACAGACTGGGCTGAGTGCATAGATGAGTTGAGGAAACAAGTGTTGCCATTTTCGGCTCTTGACAGGCTGACCAACTAGGAGACTAACCATGAACCAAATGTTCTGGATTGTTTCTTGGCAAGGTATCGCTTATGACAATAAGCAGCCAGAGCAAAACAATTCCCCATAATCCACACAGGAAGTTTCATTCGAAGTTGTCTGTAGCCTGGTCACTGTGCTGGAGAATACAACAAGGTGGGTCTTTGTGCAGTAGGCTCTTCATAAATCAGTAAATTTGTCAATGAAGTAATTTAAGAGATTCAGTGGCAAATGGCAATTATGTCTGTTCATGGGAGTCAAGGACCTGATTCTCTGATGTGGAAAAGTCAATTGCCCGAGTTTAACAGGGGTCAGGTAAAGAGTAAGTACTGTAGAAAGAGACAAGCCCAGTTTTAACAAGTGTTCACATTGTGTTGCTGTTGAGCAAGACACTGTTTAATTTTGAGGTTCAACATTTCTGTGGCTGATCTAGTTGTCTTGAAAGCGTAAAGACAAATTTCTCCAGTAAAGTGTTATCTTAATAGTTTGATCTATGAAATTTATCATTGAGTGTGAGGTCTACCTTTAAAGTAATTATGAGTTGTTTTTTTGGCCACTTGTAGGCAGCGGAACAAGCTGTGAACACTGACAAACAGTATTATCCCCTTATGAAAAATGTGTTAGCACACAGTTGCCCATTTACATGCCAGCAGGCAAAGAGCAACACTAACATTCATTTGGAGCTGTGTCTCTGGCCACCCAGTAAATGTAAGACCAATAATTCACTCTCCTTTTTGATCTGTTTTTCTCTTCACCAACTCTTGAGAGAAATATCTGGCCCTAAGTGGCTACTTAACTGAAAGGGTCAACACTGACAGTAAGAATTTCACTGAATTATATAAACTACATACCATATAAAAGATGCTCTTCATTCTCTGTATCGCAATAGAGTTTAAAAGTAAAGACCCAGTTGGATAAACGTCAGGCATTGAATTTTTCGAGGATTAAGTCTCAGCATTCTAAGAGGTTCTGCAATTTCTGACATTTTTTAGCTCAGATGATGGCTAATCTAATAATGGTGTGAGGACAACCGGTGCAGTTGTGCAAATCCACACATTTGAGTGTTTTTTGTTGTGAAGAGGTTGCCTTGGAAATTTATTGAATGATTATACGGAGATTTTTTGTTTGACTGAGTTTGACTCTGACATCTCTCCTTCGAAAAATACTTAACATTTTAGATATTGTAAGTTGTCAGATAGTAAACATACCATAAATGCTTTTTATTAATTCACCTAACGCTCCCGTCCACCAATTTTACACTTTGCCAAGATTTGTGGATAACAATATTAAATATTTTCTGCCATTGTAAACTCATTCAGCAATTGTCCAGAGAGACATATAAACAAACACAGTGACTGAACCGGAGAGTGAGCCAAACAGTAATGTCGGACTTCCCAGCTGTCTATGCCTGAGTATTTGCACATGGAGAAAACAGACGTGACTCTTGATTCTTTGTCTCTATGCTGTAATTGTGTTACTATGTGTGACCTAGACAGATATGGCATTAGTGCTACACAGTCCCATGACTACTCAACAGTGAACTAAACCACATCATCACAAAAACAGGTCATTGTGCTGTCAGTGACTCCAGACAAAGTAAAGAAAAGGAATGTCATCTGGTGGAGATTTCTGGTGGAACATTTTACATCAGCTGTATATTTCAGCAAGTTGCTTGTATTAACTTTGCATTCAGTATCACTTGCGCTCTTCCTCTGTATTTGTTCCCCTTTGTTTAATCAAAGGCCATCATAACTTTCTTTGCTTTCACTGTGTGGGGTCTAGGAAAAATTAATTAACATTATAAAAAACTGAAAAATGTTATGTTGTATCTTCAAAACTTCAACAAGATATTGCCTACCGGATCTTGTCTACGTTATGACATATGAGGGTGTGGCGTTTCCTTCTGACAGTGGAGTGATGAAGTGAGGAGTGGCCAAGTGGTGAGAGGGTTTGGGGCTATAAAAGAATGTTTCACTGGGCCTAGCTACAAGCCGTCTGATTCACCTAAACCGCACTGCAGCCTGCAACCCGCTCCCTGTGCTTACCTGAAGACTGAAGAAGAAAGAAAGGTAACTTGAATTCTTAATCATATCTCTGGCGGCTTATTCTAAATAATGTATATTTCTGTTGATCAGAACCAAAAACATTCAGTTTATCTAATCCTAGAAGTTTTCTTGGTACCAGGAAAAGAATGTAATCCCTGTCTGGGTCCTGGGCTAACAGAGTGAGTGCAATGGTGCACAAAACAGATGGGCCTTTTTTATTTTTTAATCCACGTATAAGAATATAATTTATCTGTATACATGTATATGCAGCTTATCAGTTTCATTGCTGTTGATTGATTAGTAATGTTGATGACAAAGCTATTAAACTACATTAATCAATGAAAATATGATCTAGATTAGACCTTTTGCATTCATTTGCATTTATGTGCTTAATATACTTATATATATATATATATATATATAAGTATATTATATATTATATTATATATATATAAATATAAATATAAATATAAATATATATATATATATATATATATATATATATATATATATATATATATATATATATATATATATATATATATATATATATATATATATATATATATATATATATATATATATATTTAATATTACTATTAAAACAGCTGTCATAAATAAGAAATAAGAATTTTCTGTTGGCTTATATTTATTATGTAACAACAAACATCAAGAAGAAGCATTAAATAGCAAGACCAGGTTGACTTGAATAATTTAACAATAGTAAGTGAATCTGCAGTCACAAGAACAACTATATCAGGGGTATTGCCTAGCCAAAGAATCATTGTTATTGCACATTCCTCTCTAAGTGCACATAAATCACTGATATAACCCAAAATCAATGTGCCATTGTGTTTCTGCATGACTCAGAATGATGTCTGTGGTCAGTATTCAATTACTACATTCCAGGGCATCCAATAAGCTTTAGTTAACACTGTTTACAGAGTCAGACAATTTTCCAGTGCAGCATTTGCTGACACTTTGACATCTTCATGAGCTGTAGAGTCCTCTGGTGGTCACCTGAAGAACTATTTCTTCTCTCTTTAGCTCATTAAAAACCTCACTCTGACTACAGTGCATGCTCTGTATCTATATATCTGTATGTATATAAAAAGAAACAAGTGAATACATTTGTATTTTAATATCTAAGTTAAATACCTCTTCTTGTCACTCTGCATGCTAATACCCACTTCTCAGTTTTATTGTTAATTTGGCATCCAGTATAGCTTGGTTTGGTTGACTGTTAAGTTCTATAATGTGCAATTGTTTCATTGTTTACTAAGATTTATTTAAGTTTAGTCCTGTCTTTAGTTTTCTGTCTTTGTGAAGTCATCCAAGACTTCCTTGTGATTAAAAAAGTAATAAAATAAATGAAAGTCTACTTGAACTTGTTCTGGCAGGCAGCATGGATGTAAGTACCTCATCAAATTGTCAGACCCCTACAATGGTAAGAATTCATCTCTTTTCTCCACATTTTACCTTCTAAATATACATTTTTGCTTATGTCTATGGGCCTTGTTGCAACTGCAAGTTGGTGTCCTCCATCCTGTCCACCCTCTCTCTCCCCCGTATCTCCATCCTGGCTCCTGATCCTCATGACTCTCCATCGTCCCCCTCTCCTCCTCCCTCTCAGCGTTCTGACGCTCTGTGTGGCAGCTACCCATCATCTGGTTGTGCCCCGCAGGCTAACAGCCTTTGGCCCAGCCAGCCGTCTGGAACTGGGTTCCCTGCATGGCCAGGACAGCCCACCCAGCCTGCACCATGCTGGTCCGGCCAGCCAAACACGCCCTGCTGGCCTGGGACACAACCAGCACCGGTGTCTGTCCCTGCCCCAGTTTCAGTTCCAGACCCGGCTCAAGTCATACCATCATACCCTGCCCCAACCTCAACCATAGTCCCAGCTCAAGCTCCAACTCCAGTCCCAGCTCTGGCTCCAGCTCCAGGGCAAAGCTGCCAGCCTTGCTGGCCAGGCCCCCAGTGCCAGCCTCCACAGGCACCAGTGCCAGTTCAAGTCCCTGCTCAAGTCCCTGCTCAAGTCCCTACCATAACTCCTGCCCCAGTCCCAGCACCTGGTCCTGCTCCTGCTCACAGCATGCATCCAAATGTACCAGGTTGGCCTGCCCACCCTGGTTGGCCTTACAACCCTGGACAGTCAGGATGGCCTGGACAGCATCCATCCATGATGCCTCCACACTGGCTTCCACCCACATCTGGACCACTAGTGAGTCAAAGACAAGGAATCTGACTTGAATGCATCTTATAATCTTCTTTGGTAATATACAGAAAAGGTTAATTATTTAAATATATGAGTGGTAATTTTAATTGGTGAATGTATGGATGGATGAATGAGTGGAGGGTGGCCCTAAGTATAGCTGCAAAAGTACTGATAGACAGACATTTGATTTAGCACTGGCTGTGGCTGCTTTATAATTCATGTTGTTTTAATGTCGTTCTCTCCCTCCATTACTGTTTAGAGTGTGCCATACAACTTGAACCTGGCCCGCGGAGCGTATGACAAGATGATGATGACCATCTTGGGCCATGTCAAACCAAATGCTAAAATGTAAGATTATGTAGATGTACTTTAAACATCTTTATAAACCAATAAAAAAAATTGTTCATTCATCATCATTAGCTTTTAATTCAAAATACATTCAAAATCTAAAAATCTAACCAGCAGGTGAAGAACAGACATACAATGCTGTACACAAGAGAAGCAATACATTGCCACAAAATGTATCCCGCGTGTAATGAGCTTTGGTTTCCCACAGGTTCACTGTGAACTTTCTGAGAGGCAACGACATTGCCTTTCACATCAACCCTCGCTTCAGTGAGGGCGGCAAGCAGGTGGTGGTCCGGAACCACAAACTGGGTGAGCGCTGGGGCACAGAAGAGAGGGATATAAAAGGACCCTTCCCCTTCGCTCTTGGAAGCCCTTTTGAGGTGAGCGTCAGAAATAGGACTCAGACTGGGCAGTGGATAGGAGAACGGTGCTTAAAGATGCTATGTGTGGCATGTTAACATCAATAAATCATTACAACATTTATTAGGAGGCATTTGTTTTTCTATTTGTATTTTTACTGTACAAAAAAGGAGGGATATTGTTCCATTGGCACTTGAGTTTTTATAATCTAATCATTTTTTATTGTCCCATTTGCTTACGAAAATTGCCAAATAATCCTACAATGACATGTTGATGTTTAAAAAAGCTACACATGGTGCCTTTAACTGACTCTAGGTTACTTCTCCATGGTTAATGTCAGGGTAACGTTTGGCTGAAAAGATGGAAAGGGTTGGAAAGTCGTTTGGGCAGGCGGGTCCTAGATAAGGGAAGTGCTGTACTGCAGGGAGACTCCTGGAGGTCAGTGGGGGTCTCATGTTGCTCAATAACATCAATAACAATTATGCTTTACAAACATCGCCAAAAGAGGTTACTAATCTGAAGAGCTAATTCTGTCTGTGTTCATGTTTAATAACGAATAACAACTACTGCATGCTGAAATACATTCCCAGCACATGACTTACTTATCTGGTACCATATTAATGCATAATATATCATATTTCATGGGTAATTATATCAGCCCTGCAACAGTGAAGAATTTTCTGTCTTACTGTATATTTGCCAGTGAAAGTAGGATTTTCTGGATCTTGCATTGATATAAATCATCCTAATTGTGCATCTTTATATTTTTGTGTCCAGTTAGAAGACTGGCACTGCAGAATAA
This sequence comes from Thunnus albacares, assembly GCF_914725855.1. Lineage (NCBI taxonomy): Eukaryota > Metazoa > Chordata > Actinopteri > Scombriformes > Scombridae > Thunnus > Thunnus albacares. Next base: position 18,739,707 of record NC_058121.1, on the reverse strand, counting down.
CTGTTCCTGAATGAAACTGTGACTGGATATATGCATTTTTTAATTTGAATTCGTTGCTGCATCTGTGGTGGCTCATGGTCTCGATGGCAGTAGTACATTATTAGTGTTCTGCTCTGTTCCAGATGAAGATCCTGTGCACTCAAGAGACGTTCAGGGTGGCAGTGAACAACATCCCACTATTTGAGTTCCGGCACCGCATCAGAGAGCTCAACCAGATTGACCGAATCAACATCCTGCATGATGTCGTCCTCACCTACGTCAATGTGGAGACACTTCCATAGAAAGCACACACTTAATCATACAGTACATGTATCAACACAGGACACACACACACACACGCATGCATATGAGCAAAAACTTGCACAGACACATACAGCACATACACCATTTATACACTACATTGATAAGGAACTAAAACTTTGCAAATTTTATGACATGGTGCTTAAAGATTGCATGAGTCAGTGTGTTAGTATGCAATGTAATATTAATAACGATATGAGCTGCGCTCATTCCATAATGTGTACTTCTTCTGCCACACAGCTAAACAATTTAATACGCACAAAGCTTTGTTTTTCAGTGTGAAAATGCTACTACTGCTACTGTATTTATTGTGTACAATCTCTTCTATATTTTATTAAATTGCTACTAATAGAAAATACAACATGTACCATTATTGCCTGAAAACAACAATGGGGTTTATAATGGCTCATTTCCATGGACTCATGTAAACTGCAGATCTTATAAATTGAAATTTTCGGGCAAAAATAAATAATCATATTCAAGGTTTCTATTGTTTATTTTATCAGAGAACAGTGCAACAGTTTGAAACTGTATGACAGTAACACAGAGGAAAAAATCTCTTTCAGAGAAATATAAAATGCCAGTGTAACATCAAAATCAGTTCTAAGAAAAAGAAGAACAACAATTATGAATGATTTACATAAAGCAGTGAAAACTGCTCTAAAGTTACACCTGCTTTGCAACAAGGTTGACACCATTGGCACTAACATATGAATGGCTGACATGACTGAGGTAGCCTAAACAAAACATCTTCCTGGGTGCTTCATCTGATACAATCTTTCAGCCTTCTACCTAAACATCGGCTTTTCACCCTAAACCTGAACATTAGCATCACTAGCTAGTTCCTAAACAGGATGCTGATGTCAGTCCAGGTCCACCCGTTCAACATTACTGACCAGACTGAACACTGGTATGAATATGTATAGTCATGGTGAGCAGCTGACCTTTTTTCTAGTGTCACAATCAGGCAAAAGCTTCCATTAACACAAGATTTCAACAAAACTCAATTAGCAGATCATTATAGAAATGTAAATAACCTGTTTCCAAGAGGCCTAAGTCTTTATGTTTTGAAATCTCACTTCATTGTGTGTTATTAAATTGACCAGAATATCAGTGTTTCAGACTAATGGAGAATATACTGATTGAATATATTTTCATAAAAATTCTCAAAGAGCATAAAACTTTTTGATTTTAATAACCCATTTGCTGTAATGCCACCCTTAGGACAAATCTTACATTTTTACTCCCAGTAGTAAGGCTGTAGAGTAATATCATCAGGACGCTGTTCTGTCCTTTACTTTTATATATATTGTAGCAACTGGAGGATGCTTGTTATCCATTACCAATTCTGTAACTTCTGTAATGTCTATGTCTCTTTGAATAAACATCATAAAATAGGATTCAAAAGCTTAGGATCACTGACTGTGTTAATCACTTATACAGGGAATAATTGATTTTGTGATGTAATTATAGTCTTTAGCCAACTACATATTTTCACTATTTTTTGTCTACCTGTGCTCTTCATGTGATTTCATCATTCTCCCTCTAGTGTCTCTCTTTTTAACATTTTGTAATTCATTCTGCTTATAAAATTTGATTTCAAAAGTAGAAAACAGACAAAGAAGAGCTATGGCAGCTTGAAAAATAAGGCAAACTTTTTTCAGGCATAATTCCCAACATTCATTTCTTTCTGCCTTCAGTCTTTAAATAAATTATCAAAAGATTTCTGTGCAAATAACTAAATGTGCAATTCAGAGTGCTACCGAGTTGTGCCAAACATCAGTCCATCTCCTCAGGTCTTGGTATCTAGCCTTCTCTCCACTGACTTCAGCAGCAGCTCGGCATACTGCTCCAGCAGAGCCAGGGCTTTATCTCCTTCACCTTTGATCTCCTGGTCCCCTCGGGCCTCTTCGCACTGTGAGTTGGGATATGGCAGGGAGTCCAGCTCAGCCTTAACTGTGAACAGGGCCTCGGACAGGATGCTCTTCATCTCCTGTTGATCTTCAGTGGGCTCTGGGCCACAGTGTAGCACCTGGTGTTAATAAACACATCCATGTACAGGATGAAGCAGTCAGTGAGGCAATGAGTGAGACCGTTTATCACTTTTTCATCTCTTCATCAGATAAAATATAAAACCCCATGTGTGCAAGTTCATGGAATGAATATCAAAACACTCATGTAAAAATGTATGTGTGAAAATGTAGTATGAATTTCAGCAAAGATGAGATGAACAAACAGCAGCAATAGTATAAAAACACTGCATTATGAAAGGTGTGAGGCTATAAAAATGTATAAATATAGATATCAATAGCAATCTCTCCATATGTAGGCAATTTATAACAATAAGAGCCGAGGGAGAGGCAGAAAGAATAGGCATAAAATATGTGAGAAATAATTTTAACCTATTTCCCTCTTATCTCTCTTTTGCCCTATCTTTCTCCTGATTATATTTTCCTGTCACACTCTCTTAATCCCCCTTCCGTCCCCCCATCTTCTCGCTTTCTCATTTTCACACACACACACAGATACACAAGCTCACTGACCGTAGTGTAGAGCATGATTGTTGTCCTAAGACTGTTGTGAAGCTCAGTAACAGCCTGCCTACAAGTTTCCAAGGTGATAGAGTGATCTGCAGAGAGAGAGAAGGACTCTTTCAAGTATAACGCAGCATGTGGAAAGTCAGAGTGTGCACAGAGATGCACATACAGTACAGTTTATACACACACGTAAACACACACTGTTACCAAGTGAGGTACACGCATAGTAAATGTTGAGCGAAAGGTTGAGGAGCATTAAAATAAAAAAGACAAAACTTGGTAGCAAGAAAGAAACTATAGAAAATAAACACATGAGGAGGTTGCAGTACAAAGCCAAAGAGCAGTGGCTGTGCAAGCTGTGAAAGTGAGAAAAATGATTTCACAGTTTATATCCTCCAGCAAAACACAGATGTGGGTACAAATGTGGACTGGATATCACTCACTGGCATTTATGGTGTCTGTGTTTTCAAATTCAATTGAAATGAAATGAGACCTGTTGCCTCTGTGAGGCGTTTAGTGTCCTAAACACAGCAGGTACAGAGGTGTGAAGAACAGAATGGGTTATTTTAAGATTCACCTCTGCATTTGAACTCTTTTAGCTACCTTTGCTGACTCAGTACGTGAGCAGTGTGAAGACAAAAATCTGCAGCGGCACTTCAGTTCACTGATAACTCAGCTGTAGCATCTTTAGCATTATACGGTGAAACTATGGGAGCTTGCTTGATGGCTTATTGCTCATGAAATCCCTTAATTTCAAAGGGAAATACCACATTTTTATATCTTGTTTACAAAGTTGACATGATTGATATGAGGTGTACTAAGCGGAAAGAGTTTATCCTCAAGGGAGTATAAATTTAATTGTAATCAGCCATTTAGATGTTTATCTATTCATACAAGTGGAACATTTGGCCTGATGGTGGTGCTAGAGAAAAGGTAAGGGGGCAAAGGTCAGACAGAACAATCCTGCTCTTTCACTAATGGAAAAATAAAAAAGAGACTTTCCAGTCTCTCCTCAACTCACCATTGTTCTCACAGCACTGACAGCATAAGGACAGCGGTGCGAAAGACGGAGGGACACGAAAGAAACAAGGAGACTGACAAACAGGCCGAAAAGCAGAGGGTGAGCAGTGTGAAGAGATGGACTGATGAAGAGGAGGAGTGGTAGCGACGGACAGGTTAGTAAAAGGGTTCTGGAAAGCGAGACCTGGCTGGGGGTCAGCAATCGATGTGTAGGCTTGTTCGGGCACCAGAGGGCACTCTTTAGCCACAGCCACCTGTCCTGGCTCCTTGGTACTGGAAGGAAGGTGAAAAAATGTGTCAGTTAGACTCAATCTGATGGATCAAATTAAAAGAATGGACTGAAAACAACAAATATCTATAAAATCTGCTCAATACTGCAACACTCCCATGTGCAAGGCAGTTATATAATTATTGTTTGATGATATTTTAATACAGAAAAGTGCATTTCAGTTAGGTGGAAATGTGACTAATGGGAAAACAATACACTTATAGCTTCTTGTCCTTGTCAAAAAAAGTACTTAAATGTTAATAAGTGCTGTAAAAATGTACCTCTCAGACATCGACTCTCTCCTCTGCTTCACTGGTAGTGAACTTAGCAAAGAAGGATCCAAACTTAGAGACAGATTTCTTCCCAGAGCTGACAACAAGATAAACACAAATTGACACACATGTAATCAGCTTTTTATTTCCTTAGTTGTATTTTTGTGTGTGACATCTATAGTATAAGGCTGGCTGTCTCACCTTGTTTATTTACTGCGGTGGATGCAACATCACATCCAGGGCCTATGTTAGGAGTAGAAGCCCTCGTTGTCGCGCCTCCACACAGGCTTGAGTTCGGCTTTACCTCTAGACAGAGACTGCGGCGAGGGCTGAGAGGCTGCTTGGGAAGCGGGATGCGAGAGGGCGGGATGTTCTGAGGGAGACTGGAGTTTGGTGAAACTGTAGCAGTGCGATGGGGGACAGTTGGGGAGGGACTGTTGGGTAGAGGACAAGATAAGGGGGACAACGGAGAAGAGACAGGGGATGGGAATGCCGTAACAGGAGATGAGGTGAGCAGGGGAAGTTCAACCTCCAGCTCCCCGGACAATCTCCTGCCTTTGGGGAAGGAAGGGGAGTTAGGTGGAATTCCCATCTGGATATCCTCGCCCAGTGACGAGGAGCGGCTGCTTTTGGCCATGGAGCTGGCAGTTGGGTTCATGTAGGAATGCTGGGGCTTGAGTTTGGGGCTCTCCCAGGGTAGAGGAGACTGAGGAGACTGTGGAGACCCAGAGGAGGGGGAGGAAAAGTGGAATGAAGGCCTAGGCATGTCATGATCCAGGAAAAGTTGCTGAGGTCTCTTGCGCAACTCTCTTCGGTCACTAGAGGGCACAGGGGAGTGATGAGCTGGAGAAAGGATGAAAAAGAACATTTAACTGCATTGTGTGAAATTGTCATGAATTAATTTTCATGACTTCAAAGTAATTACTCACAGTCAGATAAGGGAAAAATAAATTAACTCATTTTGTATATTTGAAAGAAAATGAGGAATCTGCAAACCAAATTATGTTTAAATGCACTCTTGAGGCAGTTTAACTGTCTCACAATATGCAGCTAATGGAACTAATGAAGTTCATTAAAAACTCTAAGATCATTATTAAAGAAACAGTAGCAAATGTATAGTAAAAAAAAAATGGAGTGATGATGAAACGTACGGTCTGAGGCCAGGTCCTGGGCAGAGTGAGATTTCTGTAAACACGTCGCTCTGTCCAGCAGCATCGGAGCTTTAGCTGGAGGGTTGGACAACCTCCACAAGTGGGACCCTGAAGTCTTCTTTTTTTGGGGTCTTAGGGTGGGAGCACAGTCTCTCTCTGTAGCAACAGCATCTAACCTGCTGAGATGCAACCCCACAGATTTAGGACCACTGCACACACAGTTATTGAGGCACACAACTTCTTCATTTTGACACTTAAACAAGCACAAGTAAAATATGAGTCTGTGGCTCCACTGTTATAAATTACTCAAATGTATTTGCATGTGCATATTTTTTAAAAATTTTTTTAGAGTTTAGTTTCACTCACCTTTGTTTACCTCTATGCATTATTAATCTGTAAGAAACTGTCTTGAAAATATATATAGGTTGTGTAAAAATGCCTAAAAATCATAGCCTTGTTCAGCATGTGTTGTACTATATTCTTTCCATGTGGACTTATTAAAGTTTTATAATTATTTACACAAACCAAGTGCCATTTGTGGTTTTTTTTGCATTTATGATTCATTAATCCAAGTCAGTCAAAGCGGAACATGTCTAAAAATACACCATCCATGCCGCTGCTATGTAGTCTATGTTTTCTTCTTACTTTGGCTGCTCGATCCTGCCAGGGGACACAGGGGTCTTGTCCTCTGTGTTTCTGCTCTGGCCATCTTCCATCAAGGGCCGTACTTTTGACACTGGGGGCTTAGCGGAGTGGCTGCCTTGTCCCTTTCCATGCACTTTGGCAAATTGAGGTACCCCCCTACGGAGAGAGAAGTCATCACAGAGTTAGAGGAGCAAATGAGTAAAACACACAATGTAGCCTATTCCACTAAAGTAAGTTAAAAGAGTAGTTGGAAAATATGTTTATTAACTTTCTTGCAGAGAGACAGTAACTATGAAGCTACAACCAGTTAGCTTAGAACAGGAAACAGCTGCCTTGTCTAGCTACTTTGCCCTGCATAGAAATACTCTGGCTCATAACCCCCTTATAAAACACAAGGACTAAACAAACAAGTTATAACATGTTAATTAGTGAGCTTTAGAAGTGCTAGGATTTTGTTACTTTTAGCAAGGCAAGCTGTTTCCCTGTTTCCATTCTTGCTGCTAAGCTAAGCTAACCAGATGCTCGCTGTAGTTTACTGTACAGACATTAGAGTGGTATCAATCTAATTCTAAAGAAAGGGAATAAGCTTATTTCATCAAAATATCAAACCAGTCTTTAAACCATGCAGTTAAATGTCTCGCTGCAAATTCCAAACACTCCTATGTCAAACAATCCTGTCATCTACCCTGCATTATAAATACAAATAAAAAGGTAAAAACCTGCATGAGAGAAACCAATCCTCCTCTCACAGACAAAAAAATAAATAAAAAATACCCATTTTAAACTGACAATTTCCCTAGATCAGGAAGGTACACAGATGGTTTAGCAGAGCAGTGTGCATGAGTCCACATGGGTTCGTAATTATAGCTATGCGTCCACACTGGACGCACAGTGGACGCGCAGTGGTCAACGGTACCTGTTATTATGTCCTCTGGCCAGGAAGCGTGAAGACATACTGAGCCGTGGGACTCTGCTCTGCTCAGCTGTGGATGGACATCAAGCATTAGAAAGAAACAAAGAGGGAAATAGAGAAAGAGAGAGAGAGGAAAAATACAGAGATACAGAAACTGAAAAAGAAACCAAGATATTGCTTGTGCATCTACTTGCATGTAAGGTTGTTTAAAGAAATTGTTCACATTAATGCTTAGATAAGAAGAACGATAACACATACATACATCTGAGAGTGGTATCATTCTTCTCAGCTAACTCTGAGTAAGACAGCAATTAAGCGTATTTCCCAAAACATTAAACAATTCCTTTAAGGGTACATGTGAATGTTTGCCCTCTCCTACCCGCACTGCAGCTGTCTGCCAGTGTCTCAAAGTTCTGCTTAAGAAAATCCTCTTGGCAGTGTTCAGCAGCATCAGTCACTGTCCTCAGAGCCTCGTCCATACTGGTCAATTCTGCCTTTAGCTCCTCTTCTTCCCTCTCCTCATTCTCCTCATCAGAGCTGTCTTGGCTCAGGGACTCCACATCTACAGAATCTGAAAGCAGAAAGGAGGAACAGTTACAACTGAGGGACAAGTGAGACAAAAAAAAACCCCTTGACCTTGGTACATCTACCAGGTATCGCCTAATCCTTGACAAATGACCAGCCAGAACACTGAGGCTTACGCGGTAGTATTATCTGACATATTTCCATCAGGTCTGAAAGTGAAAAAAATCCTGGACTCAGTGTGCTCAAATCCCTCTCTGCGGGTATCAGCTTTACAGTACTGTATGTTGAAGAGATATCATGGCTTTCATGTAGATTTTAGCTTTTCATTTTAAATCTAGCACTTGACACACTTTGTGAAGACATTTATAACTTCAAACATACAGAGACAAAACTGCTGAAATACAGCATACAAGGGTGACTTTGACATCTATTTAATATTCCTCAGACGTTTGCCTGTTTTATTCAAGCTTATTGCACTATACGCTCACTGAAAACTGCAGTGAGAAAAAAAGAACATTACTTAAAGCCATGTATGTGCAGAATTTTTATGTGATATCTGTAGACAAATGAGAGATTTGTGCAGTCTAGGCTGGGAAACAGTGCATTGCAGTCTGCCACATTGCCTTTTCTGGTACTACCACTGGGGGTGCTAAAGTCAGACATTTTCAAACTGTACACATAGTGGCTTTAACGCTAATACTCAATATTTGTGTTCTTGTGATTTCACTCTGTGGAGAGTAAAATTAATCTCATCATCTTTAATATTTTTTCTTTTATTATGTCTCATTAATATCATCAAAGTAAGATCTCACCATCCAGGACATGTTCAGGGCTGGACTCTCTACTGTCATAGCCCAGAGAGCAGGCACTGTCTGGGCTGCGGCTGTCCTGGCTCTCACTGCGGATTGCTCGCCCTTGCATCCTGCAGTGCTGCTCCTTCACCAAATATTCACTGACGTAGGAAAACAGAGAGAGGTGGAAACAATGGGAAGCAGGGGAGGAGTGGGAAACATTAAACCAGGAATAGAAAAGCACTTTTGTCCTCTTCCTGTGTTATTGTGATCACTTAGGTGAATCCATGTATGCTGGGCAGTGATTTACCTGCCCGGTAGACCTGTATCATCTTCGTTTTCCTCAGGGTAGAGCACTACTCCGTCCGTCCCCTTGATGCCCTTGGATGTGTGTGAGGACAACCAGTCAGCGTGTGGCCAGGGCCGATGTCGCTTAGCTCTCTCCTCCAACTGCTGCTGTAAGAGAGACAATGAGTTGGGAGAGCGCTCAAGTGAGAGGCAGAACACATGCAGGCCTGTTTCAACACTGACATTTCTCTCTGTCTTAACCGTATATCCATCCATACACACCATGGGATCCTGGAGGCTGGACATGCTTTGTCTTTCTCTGTCATATGGGGGACAGTTGGGGTTTTTCTTGTGAGCAAAGGTCTCCAGCTGCCTCAGGTCCATCATGGATTTAACTATCAGCTCCAGAGAGCCCATACGATGAGACCAGCGCCTCCGAGGACGCTTAGCGGAGTCAGGAGTGACCTGGCCGACGACTCCACGCTGGAAAGAAAGTGTAGTGACAAAGAGGTTAACAAACAAGTCGACTGAACCATGATTTCTATTGAAAAGGATGCATGAATGAAGAATATCACACATTAAATTTGGCAAGTACTGAAATTGTCATTTTCTCCCAGTTCTAGTTTTCAGCCCTCCCACTCCACTGTATTGCCGAATGGATTTCACATCACTTTTTATCGCTTTTAAGACTCAGCAGGGAATTTCCCCCTAGTAACATCACAGAGGATTTAATCTCACTCGTGGTAGAGTCAAGCCTGAGATCCTTATGCCACTTCACTCCTTCTGAAGTACAGAGAGAAAACTAAAGAGATACAAGATAGGACTGAGCTGTTCATCAACTGTCCATTCTGCATATTTAAAGCATTTACTGAATATTACATAGTGTTAGTAAAAATGTTTCTGATTTAGCAGGAACTGAATTAAGGGGAGACAAAGTGGCCATTCAAAACACTAGATAAAAGCTTTTCTACCTTGCTTGTTGCTATGAAACACATATTTTATTATAAAATTGTTAAAAATGTACACTGGAATTATCCAGAGAGCCTCTGCTGCCTGACCAGTCTATTTTTATGGGAATAGCAAAGTAAAAATGGTAATGTGAAGGTTTTGATAATGACAATGTGTCTTCATATTTAGTATTTCCAAAAAATATTCATTTTAAGGCACCTACCTTTGTCAGCTCCCAGTCTTGTCCTTCATCTGAGCCACCTATTGTATGAAAGAGCACAATAATTAGAAGCTTAGAAACAACTACAGGATCATTTTATTCCTGGATTGTTTTTCAAATCCTGCTGAGAGGTTAAAGGTCAGGGACACTACAGCAGGATAGACACTCCTTGTCATGGTTTCTAGAGCCTGAATGGAAGACATTCCTAATTTCCTTGATCAACATCTGGATTAGGGTCACCACTGTGTTTTTATTCTCAGTCAGTTCTTCATATATTACCTGTGTCTTCTTCACCGTGGCTGCTGTCAAAGGAAGTGTTGGTTATGTTGTCTTCTTGGTCGTTGGAGTCTTCATTCTCTGCTCCATCCTCCTCATCGTGTTCGTGATCACTGTCAGAGGACAGAGCACCCAAAGCCGGGGCGCTGTACACCTCTCGCCTGGAGTAACACAGTAAAAGAGTCGTTTTTGGTATAAATATGATTCAATATAATGAAAGGTCCTTAGAAATTGCAGGTGGTGTGTGTCATTACCTGAGACTGGAGGTCTTGCATGGCGGTGTGTTTGGGTTTTGTCTGAGCTGGCAGAGCCTCTCTCTCATGCTGATTGTCAGCTCCGGAGCCAGTCGCCACACAAAGATACAGCTAGGAGATAAAAGCATCCAGGCATTAAAAATTCAACATTTCATTTCAGCTTGACTATTGAGGAATCTGTCTGGAAACACATTTCCCCACTCATTTCCTCTAGCAGCAGAGGGTGAAGAGGATTTTAATTTGGGCACAGAACTCAGTCTATTCATATTTGGATATTCCATTGTTATTTTATCTTTGATTTTAAATATATAACTAGTACGTGTTATTTTTTTAGCATCACTGAGTCTAAAAGAATCTGAGGTACCACAACTGCATATACAGGAGTGTCTCTCACCTGTCCCCTGACACAGAAATCAAATGCTTGCAGTTGTTGGTAAACTTCATCCCAGTGACAATCTCTGAAAACCAAAAAAGTCAGTTTGTTAGTGGGATTATGGTCCCTGGAATGATAAAATCACATTCCCTACTGCTATAAAAGTGTGTATGTGGGGTGCAAGTGTGTGTTCTGTTACCAGAGTGTCCGAACATAGTGGCGACACACTCCCCTGTGTAGAAGTCGAAGATGCTGATGTTTTTATCGGAGCAGCTTGTGGCCACATATTGACCTGAGGGATCGATCTGAACCTACCAGGCCGAAATACAAAAGTTGTATAGTTCATATACTGTATATGTACACAAAAGGAATGGCTTTTGGTTTTCTGTGGAGCTATATGTTACCCTGAGCAGACTGCCATCTTCACTCAGTGATCCTTTGTAGAGTTTCTTCTGTTTGCCACTGCTGATGTTGAAAATCCTGGAGACAGAGGGAGAAGAAAGGACACAGATAACCTCAAAATGTTTAAAAGTGAGCTTCACTTAGAGGTATTTCACACTGTAAACAGAACATAGAAACAGACTTTAAAAAAAAAAACACTCACCTGATGCAGCGGTCCTGACAGCCGACAGCAGCGTACTTGCAGGTGGAGTCGACACCCATGTCATACAGTGTGGTCTTCCTCACCATGTGGTGAGAACGCCTGAACTCTGTTCCTCTGTCAGTCTGCATGACAAAAACAAAAAGAAACACAGTCAGTGCTTTACTGAAAAGCAGGACAGCTGTAGCTTCAATATTTCACAGAAATGTGCTAATTAAAACTTATAAAGAGCTCAAATACATAAGATACAAACTCAAAATGCGGCATTTGAAATATGACTTATGATATCAAAGTCATGTCAATTGAAAATTACAGCTTAGGGCTTCCTATTTGAATTGGCATACAGTTGTTTTACAAAGTGTGTCAGTCCATTTCAGCAATTTTAATGAATTTACATGTTGACAATAGCTAGATATTAACATTACAATTGCATTACTGGACCTGGTTGTACAGTAAAAAGAGCTGAAACGAGTAATTCTTGCTCTCTGAACTCTAACATTTACATTCTGCAGTATTCTGCAAGTATTGTATATACAGTACACACAAATTATTTTATATTATATTTATATATATTATAATGTAACACATTATTTTATTATTTATAGTAATATAAGTATAGTATCAGTATCCAAAAATATTAAGCACACTTTGAGTGTAATGCAAAAATTAGCATTTTATTCCATTGAAGCCACCCTCCACCTCATCTGATAACACAGAGAGCTAAACAGGAGCTGTAATGAAATATAAGCATTAGTATTGTTTGCAAACGATGTAACAAACTTTAAAGTGCATTAAGTTATCTAAAAGCTGCAGAGATCAGATTGAATCAATAGCAGTTAAGATTAAAATGCCAAGAACATAGTAGTTGTTATAGTTATAATTTGGAGGAAATTAAATGTGGATCAGAGACTCAGTGCTAGTTATGATAGGTCACATAGTTTTTGAAGTTTAAGCCATAGAAAATCAGCATTTGCACATCCAATCACACAGACATGGTCCGAACAGAAGACTATTATGGTTCATTTAGAAGCCTTGAAAACACAGAGCACGATAACCGACAGCATAGAAGATGCTTATTTACGTTCTGCTGGGAACACAGGCCTGTCACAACAAGTTTCTAAAATGAGTACTCCATAAATATCTAGATGCTGAGGAGCAGTTTTGCTTGAGACTAACAAGCCATTGTTTATTGTGCTCTACAAAACTGAGTCACAGCAGTGGCCTGAATCGAGTCTTAAGTTTTAAGAAGAATGTTGTAACTTATGCAACTCTGGCTGTACAGGAAACTGCCCCAGTAACCCAGACGCAAATCTAGAGGAAAGAATGCAGCATGATGTCTCCTTTATCACAGTTAGTTATACAACTCGTGGTCCAAAGTCTGATTTTGTGGGACCTGCTGTTGAGTTGTATTCACAGGCAGAATAGAAATAGATAAATAGATTTAAAGAATAATACATAATTTTAGTCAGGAGCAATGAAGCAACAAAGAGCCCTGAACCAACATCAGCTCCACAATTGCGAGCATTTTCAGAGAAATATTCTATTTGGTGTGTCATGAGATTCTCCTGTTGTACCAGAGTGTCCCTCTGTATCAAAAATAGGCAACAAGTCAGCCATTTACAGTGATTTTAAAATAGCTGCAGGAGAAGCAGTGACTCAAATGGCCTAATTGCTTTCATAAAATGATGGGAACATCTGATTAGAACCAAAACAAGCAGTGACAAAAAAAAACAAACTGTGTCATTAAAGGAAAATTCTAGGAAATTTTGGGTGAGAGGATCAATGCTATTCTCACATCTATATGGGAAATATGTAGCTAGAGCCAGTGTAAGTGTAGCATAAGGACTGGAAATGGGGGGAAACAGCTAGCCCGGCTCTGTCTAAAGGTAACAAAATCTGCCTACCAGCGCCTCTAAAACTCACTAACATGCATCTTTTTGTTTTATCTGCACAAAAACCTAAGAGTAAGAGGATAATTTTCTGTTTTTCAAAGGGTTATGTGGTGGACAATTTCTTGGCTGGGAAAAATTGGCAGGTAACCAGACTCCATGAAGTTAAAGTGCTTACTGAGAAATACTCCGGCACATAACCCCCAGTATAATGGTAAATTGTTGTTTTTGTTTTGTTTTTGTATGGATGTGTTAATTAGTGAGTTATTGAGATGCTGAAAGGCAGTTTTCTTCACCTTTAGGCAAAGCCATGCTCGTTGGTTCTTCCTGTTTCCGATCCTGATGCTAAGCCAAGCTAATTGACTGCTGGTTCCAGCTACATATCTAACATACAGACGTGAGAGTGGTATCAATCTTCTCGTCAAATTCTTGGCAAGAAAGCGAATGAGAGTATGTGTTGAACTATTCCTTTATATAATAATTTATTACATACAACAAGTTATATAGTTCTAGTTTAGGTGTATACAGGTGATTGCATTCATGATTTTATTGTCACTTATGCAGATATGTGTGTTTACTGGAAATATTTCCACCTGTGGAAAGATACATGTTTGATAAAAAGTGGGAACTAATGGATCGGATCCCGGTCAGTCATGTCTTACCTTGTGTGCAGTGCGGAAGTAGATGCTCTTGTCTGCCCCGCAACTGATCATCCTCACCTTGTTGTCGTTAGCTGAAGAACAAGAGAGAAAGAAAAATAGTCCTTGATGACAAACTTTTTTGAGAACATCTTTAAATTAGGCATCACAGAAATCTTTCCAGCCTCCCGGCACAAAGAAAACATACAATGAGAAAGAAGAAATTCAAGGCAGAAACTGATGCAAATATGTACATTGCGAAAGAGGCGACAGAATGCAAAAACCTCCATTGCACAACAGAAAAGGCTTTGCTTAATACAAACAAAGCTCCACTTGACTACACATGGATAGTTGTCATCTATTATTTAAACAAGCAGTGCTGCAAGTGAAATAAAAGAGGGACTTTGAGTGAGTGGTGATGAAAGCCAGGATTAGGAAAAGATTAGCTGTCAGATGTTGACAGAGTCTCAAGTGGCTCACCAGCAAAGCGGACGGCTGTTATGGATGAAGAGTGCTCGTCGAGTGTCTGTACCAGACTGTAGTCATCCTCAGCATCCAAGACATGAATCAGACGGTCCCTGCTAGCTGTAGCCAACAGCTTCAGACCTGACAGTAATAAGTTACAGTTATGCACGTAGAACCGATGCACAAACACTCTTCAAGCCTGCCATCATTTTAGTCATTAGCACAGTCACATATTGTATATACACACTGACCTGTTTCTGGTTTACTGTACTCAAGACAGAGGATTTCAGCATCATGGGCATCCACTTTCAGAATCTCCTCCATGCTGCTGAGGTCATGAACCCTGTACAAGATACGTACACATCACATTTATTGAAATGGGGTGGAGGTCACCTGAAGTGAATCACATTTATCAGACTTTATGTATAGTCCACATTTTCAATTTCCTTTTCTTGTCCTACCTCAGCATCCCGTTGCGATCTCCAGATGCCAGATGTTTGCCGTCTGGACTGACACAGATGGTCCGGATGCCTGTCCTGCTCTCTGCTGCCTGTCCATCCCCTAGTTTATCTGCATTCACATTTGTCATACATTCTGGATCCTGCAAGGCAGCAGTGTTTCCATCTATGTAGATAATATTCAGGAGATCCTGCAAAGCAATGATGAAGAGAGAAATCACCCATCACACAGAGATGAAATAACAAAATAACTGCCCACATTTCTTTGGTAAAACATTGTTGTGTTTGAAGCCACACAGCCAACTCACACTGCTGAGGATATTTTGAGAATGAACATGAGTTTCCTCCATGTGCCACAGTCTGATGGTGTTATCAGCTGAAGAAGTAAGAAATGCACCTGATGACAGACCGGCACCCATATCCCCAGGAACATCTGGAAACATCTGAGGAAGGATGAGATAGAAGATGGGTGGGTAGGTGTTCAAGGAATACAAAATCCACAAGTTAAACAGGATGAATTTATAGAATTCAAGTGCTGTGCTGTAGACTTGGATTCTCTATGAACCATAACCATGTATAATAATTACTAGCTTTGGTGTTTTGACACATCAAACATCTGTCGCTGGCTGTGAAAATCTTTCGATGATGCAGCAGAATCCAGTCTATACATGGCATGTGTCACAGTGCTTAAAGATGTGTTGTTCACTTCCTCCTGCCAGTGTTTACCTCCAGGTCCCAGACACAAGCAGCATGGAAGAGGGCAGAGTGCACCTTCCCCGCCCTGTTGACGTCTCTCACATCCCACACATACAGACTGTGATCACTATAAACACAGCTGAGCCAGTTGCTGACGGGGTCGTAGGTAACAGCAGTGGAGTCTGGGTAACGGGTGTCCGTCTTGGTGGAGAATAGGTGGCTGATGGGTGAGAAGATGGAATACATTTGTAAAGATCATGGAATAAAAGCAACATATTTCTCAAAATTAAGTGATATATTTCTGTCAAAAAACAGGAACAGAAGAGAGGTTTGAACTGTAAAATGGAGACACTTCAGACAGGAAGAACTATAAATAGATTGCATTTGATCCTGCAGTGGATCGATGCCAAAGAAAGGCTGTGTTACTCCTGAGCTCTTCCTCACCTGGCCTCAGTGATGGCCGAGACGTCAGAGCCAAGGGGGTGCGGCCGTGGCAGCGTGCAGACAAAGTGCAGATCGATGGGGCTGAAGGCTCGCACTGTTCCATCAGCGCAGCCGCAGAAGATCATATCCTCAGACAGAGACAGAGACTGGGCCACGCCCGTCTATCAAAGGCAAGACAGGATACAACAGGCACATCATTACTATGTTCCCTGCTTCTAATTACACAGCTCTACAATTTACAGATAGAGAAATCATGTCCCTTCTTTACACAATAATATTTACAATAGTAAAATAAATAGTAGTTTTAAAAAAGGAAGATAAACTGCAACCTGGAGTCAGTCATCATTATAAAAATCACCAATGTAAACAAAAATTCTATTACAGATTCAGGAAAAATGTATTTTATTGTATAAAACCCAAGGCGTTCCCAGGCCAGAAGAGATATGTAGTCCCTCCAGCAGCCTGGGAAACGCCTTGGGATCCCCCCCAGGAGGAGCTGGAGGGCATTGCTGGGATGAAGGATGTCTGGCTTCCCTTTCTCAGTCTGATGCCACCACAAACCAGTCCCGGATAGGCGGCAGATAAATAGATGGATGGATGGTATAAAACATATTTATATCATCCCCACAAATAAAATATGTAACAGTTGAGTGTAGGTGGGTTTACCCTCCACAACAGTCCTGCCTGTCAGTTAAGTTACGTTTGCAGTGGAACATAAATGTGTCCTCCTTGGACTACTTCCAAACACAGTCTGTACTTGTCCTTGTTGCTAATCCCTCTTTGATCCTCTGACAGAAGGCAGGAGCACCTTCATCTTCACCCTCTTGATTTAACACCACAGCTGGACACTGACCATAAACTACTACTGGCTGTACAACACTCAAAACCAAAGTAATGGTAACTAAGTGTTTATCTTAGTCTACTTTTCACAGTGTTTATACTGTTAACACTGGTAAAGGTAAATTAAATTAATGAAATAACCCATTAACAATGTGGACACCCAGAGAATCAATAAAAACAAAATGCATGTTTTGTTAAAACAAGTAGCATTTATGGCCTTTCAAAGCTAGAAATGTGACCTTCCATAATTGATGCTATAATGTGATTAGTTTGACATTTTAGGAAATATGCTTATTTGCTTTCTTGCCAAGAGTTAGAAAAACAACACCACTTGCATGTCTGTACAGTAAATATGAACTACAGCCAGGAGACGATTAGCAAGGCTTAGCACAAATACTCGAAGAATAGGTAAACACTAACCTGCCCCCAATCCAAAACTTGTCGCTTTTGTACTTAAGTTTTTTTTTTTTTGTATAGACGAAACAAACAAATTATATAACATGTTAATTAGTACACTTGAGAGGTGCAAGTAGCCTTTTTTTTCCTTCAGGACAGAGCCAAGCTAGCTGTTTATCCCTCTTTCCAGTCTTATGCTAAGCTAGGCTAACCGTCTCCTGGCAGTAGCTTCATATTTAACACACTGTGAGTGAGTGGTAACTCTCAGCAAGAAAGCAAATGCGTCATTCTCGAAATGTCAAACTATTCCTTTTAAAGAATGACAGACTGAATCATACCCCTGAGGTTTTATTAAAATTGAACCCCTGGAGTCTGGGACATCATGATTGAGCTAAAAATTTGTATCTTTCATTACAAGACCTCATTAGCCCATTCAATGCATTTTTCCAACACCATGTTAAAATCATATCACACTTTGATTGCTTATTTTAGAAACTGCATCTTTGTGGTTAAAACACAAAAATGAGGCATCGACATAGGGGGGAAAAGTGCGATTTTTTTTGTTCAAATGATGCAAGACAGTGATTCATTAGAAGAGCCTAGTGTTGCATATCAGCTAAGATACTGTATATAGATAAGGTTAGCTGATGCATGGAATGACTCAATGAATATCCCCTCCATCATTCTGATATGACTAAAATGATTCACAGGATTTAAAGTAGTGGTAACACAAGAACCCGAACAAAACCTGTTGGATACTTTCCCTGTCAGTCACTCACCCGTAGGTCCACCCACTTGTCCAGCATCCTCTTGCTGTTAAATTCACACAACAGGCCCGAGGAGGTGATGCAGAAGGTGGAGTCAGATTTGGAGCCTCGCCCACAAGCCACATCACAGAAGAAGTTGTTCCTCAGCTCTCCCAGCAGCCCCGAGCGGCCCAGCAGAGGGACAGGAGCACTGGCCTAAATGCCACAGAGGGATGACTGTTAGCTGATGAAGCACAAACTGTGGTGGTTGAAGCAGAACACTGGTTGTATCCACTGTTACAACCCAGTAAACTTTGAAATGTGTGCATGAGTGTTGCTGGAAGATTTCTTTTTGGTGTCATGTTTAAAATAATAACTGTTGGATCTCTGACAAACCTCCCAAGCTCTCACAGTGGTTACAAGGAACAATAGAAGTCATCCCACTAGAAGCCATGACCTATTGGCTCAAGGACAAACCCTCAATGTTCCATAAAATTTGGGACCCCTTCTTAAATTACACTGGAACAGAGAGTGCATAGACCATGCAGAGAGGCCTCTATGGACTTATCTGAACAGACATCCCTATAGAGGCTCATATGAGTCTTAATCAAGCGGTATATTGTAACACTTCACTGCCTGGATATCTGGCCATGGACCCATCCATTTGTCAACATGGTTTTTCCTTTTTTTTGTTATATATCTATCTATTTCTTTTCTTCATTTTCCACTATTTATTTAGTTTTACCATCATGTGGGAGTTCTTGTGCAGTGTGTTTTGTGCAGAATAAGGTGCTCTTATGTGCTAACATATTGGTCTTCCTTAAAACTAAAACCAATAAAGATATCTTTATTTTTAGATTTTAGATATCAGCATAATGTAAATCAGACTAGCACAGTGGAGAGAGACATTTCTCTAGTTCAGCAATTATAAAATATCACAGATAGACATTATTTTAATACCTTGTTGGCCTTGCAGTGATCCAGATACCAGAACTTGACATGTCTGTTCCCTGCAGTTACAAAGTAGGAGCTGTCCTCAGAGAAAGACACACCTGTCACCTTACTGGACACCTTGTTGGCAGCCACTACTACATCTTTCTGCAAGAGAACAATACAACAACAGATATGTAAAGCAAAGCAATATATTTATGTAGTACAAAATGTCTTAAAGGTACACCTTTTTTCTTTAACCAAAGATTCACAAAAATACCTTTATTTACAATGAGATTGTTGTTTATAGCATTATACTGTAAAATCCTATTTTGCTACTGGGCATGAAACACAATTTTCTATTACTATTGATATCCAGTAAGTCTAACACACATTAATTTTACTAAGTGGGATTTTATGTATGACCCAGAAAAGGAAAAACATAAATAACAGGAAATATGCACTTGAATGTTCATTTAGGAATGTCATTTCAGTCCGCCCCCTGAGGTGTAACCTATTTTGCATCCTACTACTTGACATTGCATAGGGTTAATCAAAGAAATCTTCCTTGTTTGAGGAGTGAGTAGGAAAAAGGGAGACGCTACAGTAAACGGCTTCTAGCTTTGACCAATATGAGAAACACTATCTAGTGTTCTCATGGTGCAACATCAGCTTTGGCAATAGGAGCTGACTGTAGGCTAAAACTTCAGAGTGAGGACATACTTTCCACGCCCAGACGTTGACCATCATGTCGTGCTGGTTTCCCACGCTGACAATGTACTTGCTGTTCGGGGAAAAGGCCACGCAGGAGATGCCATATTTGTGCTTCTGGAGCTCCGCCACCTGTCTTCGTTCTGCTACGTCCCACAATCTCACCGCTGGTAGATGGCCGCTCTGGTGAGGTGAGAGGGTTGTGGAGGGGTGGATGATTGAAAGAGGGGGACATGGAGTTAAAGGAGGGAAAAGAGTTGGTCATTCTTGTCTCTATATGATAAAAACATGCTATAATATGTCCCATTTTTTAGATGCACTGAGAAGAGGCTTCATACAGTAGTCACCTGTCATTCCAATCTGCCAATCCTGCTCTCTGAGAGATTATCCTCTCTATCCTCTGACCTCTGCTCACTGCGTACAGTTTACTTGTCCTTTGACCTGCTCACATTATTCCCTCCCAGGGATCAAAAGGTCAGCAGGCTATTTGTGTAGTCTCTTATTCCAATATGACAGAACAACCTTTCAAAGGTCAGAGTTAATAGGTGACAGGAAAGGCAGCCTGAAGGACGCTGAAAATGAATTACAATCAACTAAAGACTGAGTCGCATACAAAAGACACAGAAATGAATAAATAAAGACATGCAGAAAAAAAAAGATATGGCTGTCTGCTGTCAGCCTGTCCTTCATGCAAATTAGCCACTGTTCGGTGAATGAGTGTGTGTGAGGAGGGACGTTTCTTATCAGATCATTCACTCAGGAAAACCTTAAACTCGTCTCCTCTTTCAAGGCGTACAGGAAATGCTATATCAGAGCTGTGATGCACTCAGCTTTCATCACAGGAAGACAGCTGGTAAGAAAAACATAACAATGCTGGCTGCTGACTGTAATATTAGCATTTGGTCTGTAAATTTGCTCACGTATTACTTTACTAGTTGTGGTCTGTAATTGATTTCTCAAACTCAAATACATGCATGTTGGCAGTCTACAAAATTTGGCATCAAGTTCCTTTTTTTCCTTCCCTGCAGCAGAACAGCCTAACCTTGTCGTATTTGGTCTTTTGAACTTTGGTCTTTGCTGTCATGGCAACTACTGAGTGCTCATCCACTTACATGGAGAAGTCTTAAATCGGCTTTGATTGGCTGGGGCAGATTAAGACAGAGTGTTGTGTTGAGGAAACATAATCAACACTTGAAACTCCTTCTAATGGGCGGTAAACACTAGAAACACACATCATCATCATAAACAAACTGCCATAATGTATACTTAATCCTGCTGCAGCCTGAGGGACTCTAACAGGCTGAACACTGCAGTAAATATAAATAAATATCATCTATTGTGATCACTGATTCTACTGTTATATTAACCTGATAAAGGCACATAAATAAAGACATAAAAGGTGAACTGTGTTGTGTCCAGATGCAAAGAGAAATAAGACAAAATGTTCTATTTACGTGGAAAACAGGACAACTGCAGACTCAAAGAAGTGATGCAGATTGACAGCGAGGAGCGAGACTGACGACTCACCTCTCCTGTGACCAAGTACCTGCCATCAGGGGAGAAGGACAGAGCCGTGATGGTCTTTCTGCAAAGATGAGACAGACAAAGAAAGACAGCTCAGTGCGATTCACGATTTAGGTCGTTTTGACAGTTTGATGTTGTTCTCTTTAAAATGCAGTTTGTGTTTCAACTCACCTTGATGTGTTAATAATGTGGTGCTGTCTGTTCTTTTTGGGGTTCAGCAAGACTACCACACACCTACACAAGAAAAAAAAACATCATCAAAACTCTCCATATGAGTTATGTTTTTCATTACGCGATTAAACCAAACAATCCACAGAAATATTTGAACTGGAACAGATATAGAAACCCATGTTTGTTATGTATAATTTGTGCTGAGGTAACAGTTTTTGTAAGTGGAAAATTTCCCTGTGATTTGCCAAATGTATTTATTTAGTCAAGGTGTTTGCAAGAAATGTAAACCCTTTTCCATAACTGAGTGGAAGACAATACAGTTTTCAAGTCAACAAATGAATCACATTTCACAGTACTGCTTAAACATTACGCGTATTTTTGTCATTGATGCTCATACACCATGACCTTAAACACATTTAAACTCTGATATAACACAGGAATCCATACAGCTTTGCTCTAGCAGCAACAAATATGCATAAGCCTACTTTTACTAATCTCTGTTGATCTGTAATTAAACTTTATTCTGTGGCCTGTTTAAGCACTCTCAGAGGATTACAGCAAGAAATACAACAGCACTGCACTCACCGTACCCAGGCATTCATTTAATGATATATCTATTAACTCTGAAGAACATACTGCTTGTCAACACCTAACGGACAAGGACTTAAACGCTGAAGTTAATCTGAATTACAAATGCTGCTACAAAAGGTGGGGCACATAAGGTTGAATGCCAATGAGCTGCATTTGTGAAATATATAAGCAATTGCCTTTCAAGCACCATTTTAACATATGATAGACAAAAACTGAAAATATGCACGACAACATATGAAAAACATTTATCAATGTCCTGTGAAAACCTTGAATCTTCAAATTTGCTGATTTTAAATGTTTCAGATAATCTGTATTTTTGTTCAACAAAGCAGAAAACAAGGCTATTTTCCTCAGGAAGATCAATAATTTAGAGATACATGGTTTCCGCAGGACAGCGCATCCTTGAGAAAATACAATATATTCTCTATTTGTGATGAAACCTAACATTACTTTGTATTAGTGTTTGCACTAAAGATTTGAATGTTTCATAGTTAAGTCTTGTTTTCATGAGTGATTCATCCACTTTTTATGTCATTATTCTTTTCCATATTTAAATAATACAGGTATAACTATATTGTTTCCTGCTAATAAAACTTGTTCTGTACATCCTGTTCAAGAGCAGCTCAGAGATCCACGCTTCAGCTGTAAAGTGAGCTGCCAGTTCTGCAGCTCAGATGCCAGGAAACTGCATTCCTGGTACCAAAGCTTGTGTAGAGACGGTAGGTGGATTGCCAGACTGTGAACAGTTTGGGAAGTATAAAGCTTCAGGACCAGATACACACGTACAAATGCCCACATACTGCATGTGCATACATGCTTGCACACAATCACACACATCCACTCCTCCTAGACACAGCAATACTGTAAACAGCCGTAATTCTCCTGTTTTTTTTTTGTCAACCATTGACCTTCTTAGTATTAATACAGCTTTGTCAGAAGATTTCAGAGCAACACAAAAGAGGCTCAGTGCACTGTTTCTGTTACAGCCTCAAGGGACCAACTGTGCTTGTTTCTAAACTCTGCTTTCACCCCGGTGGAGCAGCAGCTCTGAAGCCTCCGAGCATCGCCACGGTACATCTACACCAACCTGCAGCCCACACGTCTCACACAGCCAGCGTCACTGTTTGCACAGACTTAATAATACTACACGACACTCTTTAAATCAGTGTATCACTGAGAGAGTCAAAGGAATCCTCCCTGAGGATAGGATAATAAAAAGCTTTGGAGTTTCTCTGATGAGAAAGCCCACAGAGCTCTCCTCCTCAGTTCCTCTGCAATAGTGCTGAGATAACACACACACACACACACAGAAATTTGCACACTGAACGTCTGCGTGAGGTAGATATGATAAGGAAGCTGGGAAACCATGGAGTGTTGATAAATCAAAGGTCAGATCTCAAGATAACGATGCAGAAATAGTCTCTCCCTTTCTTCTTACCCTGCAGGATATGCGACTAGTCCGGATCGGGGGTCGCAGGCCAGACCGCTGTTTCCTGAGGCGGTGATGCCGAGGACCTTTTCCAGAGTTACCTGTAGAGAAACAAAGCAGGGATACATCTGAAGCCATTTGATTTTTGTTCAGGATTTCATCAAAGTGAGAACTGAAAGTTACTTGACAGATACAGAACTCAAACAGCGATGTAAGAAAGCATCAACTAATCAGAGTCAGACATAGATTGGTTTGGTAACAACATGCGAAGAGGCTAAGGGTCAGCTAATGTGACCTCTTTTGTTCAAATCATTTAAGTCTCTCTCATTTTAAGACTCTTGTCACTTTTAAGACATGAAAAACAAACTCATTAGCGAAAAATAAGTCCCTGGAATTTGTTGAGTCTGGGTTTTGACTGCAGCCAGTAATATGGATTTATTAGTAAGTGAGTGTATTAAAAGACGCCTGCTCAGACACTTAAAGTTTGATTTATTTAATGACTTATTTTCTATGTGATGAGCAAATATGTGTCTTGAATAAATAAGGTTAACATGCGGTAAATGTCATGTAACAAGCTCAAAACAAAATTATATTATAAATGTTATTATTTCATCTCGGGTAGTTATAACATGCATGTTAAAAAAAACAGATGTGAAAGATCAGGTTTGACCTATCAATTACAAAGAGAAGCTGTGACAGAAGGCTTGGCAGGTCAAGTCGTCTGTCTGTCTTTGGATTAATAAAGCAGCTGTTAGTGGTACTGATTAGTCTGGAGCAACATATGAATGAGTCTGAAGCGTCCTACTAACACACATGTGATACGTTCATATAGCAACGTATAGCAACTAACAAAAAGGATCACAAATCAGACAATGTCAGGCAAGCAACCAGAGCAATTAAACTCTTGTGAGCATTCTCATATATCAGTTACTGTATATATTCATCTGGGTATCACTCTCTAGTAATGCACCTTTTATTAAATGGTTAATAAATAATTTACTAATGTTAACAGATCAGTTATAAGTCATTAAGAGGAACATGATTTGGGCTGCCAGGTTGTGACAAATCCCCTTTCTGTTTGGTAATAATGTAATTATAAATGTTTGTAATCCATTAATAAATGCTTTATAAGTTGTTATTAAATGGATTTTTTATAGATCTTCTGCAGCTGATGGTCCAACCAGTCAATGCACATTTTCACAACCTGGGCACCCAAACGTTGTCCTCATTACTGGCTTATAACTTATGTATAAAGCTTTAGAAAATATTTTTTTAACCATTAATAAAGCCATTAGTTTCATTTTATAAACCCTTTATAAAAGGTGCTTTATTAGGAAGTGGTTTCCACTATAATAACAACTTGTAGCTTAGGTACAGTTTTATTTTGTCACTTTACTTCATTACAAGCATTTTGTATGTTTCCATGTGTGTTGTTTGTATGAATTAATAATTACTGTAAACTCGTAAAATTTTACAACTGCAGCCTTCAGCATTATAGTTATTGCTGCAGGGTGTTTCTCCTTCTGTCAGGTGATTTCACCCAGGCATAACAACTACTCTAGAGTGATGCATGCATACCTTGCTGGTGAGATTTTCTTTCCTGTTCTTGTTCTGTTTGATTGATGGAGAGCGCAGCAAATTCCTGATGCGACTTTTGATCGTGAACCCATCGCCAGGCATTTTTGTTTTTGGAGCCTTGTGGCACTTGCTCCGAGAACTGTGACAAGTCAACCAGCTCCAGTGAGTGTGCGCGAAGAGGCTGAAGAGCTGAATGAGCGCCTGTAATGATCCTCCCACCAACCAAACCTCCACCAGAGACAAACTACAGAGCTTTACAAAGTCGGACAGTGTTCCTGCTGCCGGGACATGTGGACGCTAATCTCTTGAGTGGGTTTTGCTGTTCTCTTCTGTCGCTCCACATCAAGCTCTGCTCCTGCAGTTCTCCTCCACTTCTGGACTGATGTGTATCTCAAAGATGCATTTTGCAAGAAAAGAAAGCTCAGCTGTTTGCTCCTGTGTGCCTGCATGACATCACTAGTTTAATCTGAACCTGCATCGGTCTTATGATTAGATCAATGAATGCTTTTGTTGCTGTAGTGCATAATTGATTTAATAGGATTAGAGAGAGAGAGACCGTGGGCAGTCCCACAGCTGAATGGATGTTTGGGTATCTTTGTTTGGCTGCTGATTGGCCGATAAAACTTAACTTGTTCTGTTAGACGAATATTTGCTTATGTTAAAGGGATTTCCGTCTTTTTACTGTTTTTGTTTTTAAATTATTGATTTATTTACTTATTGGCCATATTTATGTGTAGCTATTGATGTATTTATTTAGGCTACTTGTAGCTATAACTCATTCAACACTCAATTTAGCATATACCGCAGCCTTGTGACGTCAAGACATTTTGCTGTATGTACAAATAATTTTCTATCACCTTTAAGTCAGGTTGTCACATTATTTAAATGAGGGCCTCATGTGCTGGATAAGCACGAGGTCATTCACACTCGACCGGCCACGTGCACCGAGCGGCCTCCTTCTCAAGGCAGACCACACCCCTTGCAATGACGTCACGCCAATCACAACCACGGCTTGGTGATGAGCAGAAGTGATGTAGGTACATTTCAAAGGGTTTATGTTGATTGGCTGTTAAATTGTAGACACATGGTGGTGATAATTTGCACCAGATTAAATTAATCTAATCTAATCCGGCCCTGCAACTCCTATTCTTGTAAAATGTATGTTAATTCGACTATATTAGCTTTGACGCTACAGTTAACACTTAGTTCACTATCATTCAGGCTATGTCACTGATATACATGATGGTGGAGAAAATATTTATATTAAAATTATTTGTGTTGGTATAAAGATTATATTGGCCCAAACATTTTACAACATGCTTTTATGCAAATTTCTACCCATCATACTGACTCATTTATTGTAATTTAAGTATGAGTGGATGTGATCTGGTGCAAACATATTGCAGTTTCTTGCCAACACGCCTGTGTAAAGTTCAGATGATGTGACATAAAACCTTCATGAAGTGCCCCTGTTTATCCAACTTTTATTATTTTCTTGTCACACCCAAAGATTACTCATAATCAATTTCAGTGATACAAATAAATCATGTGCAGTAAAGTAACATAAAATTGCAATAATGTCAGAGTGATTGGTCTACATTTAGCTTCCATGAAGTTTCTTATCAAATTAAACATTTTAGGGATGATAGCATGTTCTAGTTTATATATGTTTTCCAGGGCATATCAGATAATTATCATTTAGGGCAGGTTACTGTGGTGTGCTGCCATGATTATGTAACTAAAACGGATTATGCTGATATGGTCTATTGAGGATAACAGTCTGTTGAATCCTATTGAAGGTTTCCATTATGAATGCATGTAGTTTTTATTCATTTTCAAGGCCATGTGAGCTTTCAATTTAACTCAAGTAACAGGACAGAAGAAAATGTATTGAAATTAAAAGCAAAATAAAATATTTACAGAAGTTATTTTCATAGATACAATATATGGCTAATAGCTTTTTATCTTGATTGCTTGTGACAGTCAACATTTAAATTATTTCAGTTGTCTGCATATGAATGAACTCACAGGAGGTTTCTACCAAAAAAAAACAAAGTGCTACTACAAATTATTTTCACACAGTCATGGAAAACAATAATTCCAAAAGAAATATGCATCAAACTAGCTCTCAATAAAAAAACAGAGAAAACATTACATTTTAATGTGTGTATGGAGTAACGCATTGCCTGATTGTATTCAGGATACAAATATTTAACTTACACTGTAAGGCTGACATTAACATATTGGATTTACATAATCTGTTTTTTATTTGCATAAGACAGATTATTGATAAAATGACTTGAATAAATCCCAATATACTGTTTCTTGTGAATGCAAAAATAATAATGTTGGCAACGTTTAAAGAAGACATCAGTTTAAAAAAAAAAAAAAAGGAATTTCAAAACTGATTGTGGGAGTTACCATAAATTTCATTCATACATTCAGCAGGTCAATTAATGCTTTCTCACATATTATACCAGCCTCTCTCTCTCTATAGTATGAAATAAGTCCACTGAGTTCTGTGCCGACTTGTGCAGAAAAGAGCAGCGTCAAGTATTTCACTGTGTCCTTGGTCCTCTGAATTCACACACAGGCACATTTGGTGATGCTTCTAATGACCTTCTAATGTAACTTGTGTTCACACTAATTAGAGAGCAGAAGAGAGAACCTCCTCTAAATGAGTAAGACTGTGAGGATGAAGCTTGAAGATACTGGTGCCTCGAAGAGGTGTGAGGTTTCAGTGTGAGACTAACTGAGGTCACATGACTAAAAATGTGTGCATTGGCTTTTATAGTGACGGGAAGATAAGAGGATTATTCAAACTCCAGTTCAGGTTCCAGTTCCTTCTCTATGTCTATCCAGGACCGTTTCTTGGCACTGGGGAAGTCCTTTCCTAAAGCGCCTCGGGTTAATGGCCGTGATGTGCTGATGCCTCCGAGCAAAGCGTCTGTTGCAGGGCTTTCCTTGGATTTGGTTTCAGGGCTTCTAAAATTGTGAGGGAGTCTGAAGGGGCTGTCCTCATTAGATTTAAATGAACCTCTTCCTGCTTGCATAACGTGAGGGCTCAACGACTGTGGCGACTTCTTCTTTGGAGGCCTCCCTCTTCTCCGTTTGACTGCCACAGGGTTATCATCATCAACCATCCCCGTGACACACTCAGCTTGTGTCTTTATCATTTCCAAAGTCATCTTTTCAGTTTCATTCCCATTTTGACTGGTTTCTTCAACCAGAACAGATGTTTCCCTTTCACTGGCATTTGTACTGGTGTCTTCCACCACAGGACCTTTTTCGCTTTCACTAACAGAGGGAATTGGGTTCTTTCGAGGTCTGCCTCTGCGACGACGGACTACAGGAGGGCTAGAATCAGGCTTGGGCTCGGCAGAATTAGGAATCTGCTTCACACAGTTGAAACTCAAACAAGCAGTTGCCAGTGTTTTGTTCAAACCCACCACTGTGCCCCCCTCTGGGCTTTCCACAGGTTGCAGAGCCACCGATGACACAAAGATTGATTTGTTAAGGAGGGCGAGCTCAGACAGGGGGGTTTTTGCACCCGAATGCTTTGATTCAGAGTTTGAGGATTGTACAGATTTGTCTTCCTCCAAAGTGCGGCTGCTCTCTGTATCTGAAAGATGCTCAGATTCAGAAAAGCTTTGCTCTTGATTCTTGGATGAGTCCACATCAGCGTTGTCATCCTCTCCTTTCTGCTTGGCTTTCATCACCATGAGTGTATAGAAGCCTTGACCAGCTGTGAGAAGATAAAAATATATTTTATTATGACGATATAATAATAATACATTTTAATGAAAAAGGGGTGATAAATCATTGAGGAGGAAAGGGGGTCTGACCTCACATACAGTAATAACTTACTTGGTTTCAGAGATGAGGGAAGTATGATCCTGCCGGTCTTGGAGCGGATCAGAGGAAGAGCAAGGGGTTGTGGAAGGTGGACAGGGTTTTTATTTGACTTGGGTGTTGAGGATATAGGTGGAGCTCCATCCTGGTCTGCAGTGGGCTGAGGTGGAACTGCGGCTGAGTGAGCTTGAGACTGGCACTCCATTTGAGTATCGGGTGTGGTGACCTGGGCTGAGTCTGCAGGTGTTTCCTGAAGGCTCTCACACTTTGAGTGATGTTGACTGATTTGAGCTGAGGTCACTGGTTCACCAGGTTGATTCTCTGCCTGCAGTGGGGGTGCGGTGACCTCAGCCTGGGCTGGAGATGACACAGCTTGGGGCGGAGAATGTGACATGGGCATGCTGGTTTGGGGTAGCGCTCTGGTGGAGCTCTGTAGGTTAATCTGAAGCTGGGACATCACCGGATTTGCATTGTTTTGGGCTGGAATTGTGTGCAGGTTTTCCTGACATGGAGTTGTGTGGAAGTCGGGCTGTGAGAAGGGTGTGGGCTGGAGCTTAGACTGGTGAGTAGTGGATTGAAGAAGAGCAGCTCTGGACTGGAGTAGATGGGAAAAGTAAGGCTTCCATTTCATTGTCCTTTCTCTCACTTTCTGTCTCTCGCAGATCTCTTTCAGCTTCTTTTTAATCAGCCCCTCTGACTTCCCTAAAAAAAAAAAGGAAACATTTCATATAACAAGTGTCAGAGAAAGCAGCATCACATGTGCACAGTCACACTGTTATTCTCTTCATCCAGGCCTGAGCATTTTATTTATTAAATTCAACACCTGTTGCTTTTTGATGTTTAAGATTTACAAGATCATTTGGAATTGGCTGTTATTGAAAGTCACAACTGTTCCACTGCATTATTAATGATTTAAGACATCAGATCAGGTGAAGATGTACGGTAGATTTCATAGCAATCGAGTGATGATAGAGATTTTACTGGAGTAACCATTTGTACTTCAGCAGGCTTCAGCTAATTCTCTACAGCACATTTCCATTTAAATATTACACAACTCAGTACGCATAAAATGCAACAACATACATACAGAGACACAAATTATACATACCAGACAAAAGAGAAAGTTCTTTCATGTAGACAGACTGCATCTGAATCAGCCTCCTCTTCTTCTCCTCCAGACGTTTAGAGGTCTCATTCAGAGTTTGGATTTCATTTACAGCCTGCAAACACAACATAACAGAAAGAGTGACAATGGTGACAAAGAGCTGTGAATGGATTATCTTTTCGAACTTGATCGAGTACAAATACTAAGTGGTAAAGATCTGCAGCATGATTTTCATGCATTTCTGTTCTTTTTTCTAATTGGTATTATAAAAAAATGGAATAAACTGAATTATAACTTTGATATGTATATTGGATGTTCAACTCTTCCCATTGGAGAGCATTTGTTTAAGCTGTTTCTACTACTACTATCAGTGCGACATACTTCAATTAGCCAGTTACACAGTTATGAGTGTATTTTTGAATGACTACTATTAACTAAGCATCTTCAATTAACTAAAAACACATTTTTATGTGTGTAGGCTAAAAGTAAGTATAGAAGATTTGCAAGTTTGCACTTACAGTATGTGCAGCTGCAACCACAGGTTTATTTAAAGTGGTAAATCAAACTTGGCTAAAAAAATATTGAGAGGTTTAATGCAGGATTAAATGTAAACTAATCAACTTGCAGTGGCAGAGCTGCACTGTTCTAAATCATCTACCCTTTCTTTGATAGTGACTGCAGTGGTTTATTTCTGGCTAGAGGGTGTCCTGGTTTATGTCACAGTTCTAACACTGACTACAGTACTCAGGGTTTTCCCTGGAATTTTTTGTGGCAAAGGCTGGAGAACGTGCGTTGTGCGGTGTACAGTTTGTGCTTTAGAGTGTTGTGCGCTTAAGTGAAAAAAAAATTATGATTTGACAAACAAAAGTGTCCATATGGATTTAAATTTTATACCAAGATGGAACAAAAAGATGAAATAAATGTAGGCCTGGGATGATATGCTATGTTCCAATTCAACACTATCACGATACTTGGTGAGAATTGATTCAGAATCGATTCTCAATTTAAAACCGATTCTTGACTGAATGAAAAGGGGGCTCCATTTTCAGTCTCTTGCTCTAATATATTGGGAGGAGTCCTGCACAGATCCAATTTTGTAAACCTGCACCCGCAAAGCTCAGTACCGAAACCGTCTCGTTACCCACAATTATCTCCCTGTCAAATCCAGACCTGCCTGGACCCGTAAATATAAGAGCCGCAATGCGACCTGACCTAAACACATAGGCTACACAGTCACTCACTTTAAAGTGCTTTATTTTTCCTTGTTGCGCAATCAGAATCTTTGTCTTTGCAGCGGTTTCTCTCTCACACACACACTTAACAATGATTGCATACTAATGTTCTAATGACTGCTAACTTGTATACCTTATGACAGTAACAGTAATCCACTGACCACTTCACAATAAAAGGGTGTAGGCGAGAACTGATTGGACTTGATAATAGGCCATTAGCTGATTTAGCTGTTAAAAATACTGCAAATTATTTTCATTTCTGACTACCTGCTACCTGCCCGCATTTAGTTCATTTTTACCCGTGCCCGTGAATTTATACAATTATATTTTTTACCCGTTTTTGCGGGTACCCAACCTGGTACAGGACTCTGATACTGGGTGCCAAAACTTTCACTGGTGTCCTTATTCCACTGAAATACAATATGAAACATAACCGGCAGATAAGACAAATGGTCAACTGCATTAATTAATGAATGAATTAATTTGAAAGCATCTTACAGTCTCCTGCCTGTATGAGAATAACAAAATGAGTGGGAGGTGGAGTTGCTCTGCTGTGTTGTTATTAACGTCGTGTCTCCAGCAGTGGAGAGCAGCCTCGTTGTTGCACCGTTAGCTCTGGGGAAAGACATCGCTGCAAAACACGCTGAGCGGCTGCAGGGTTTTTGAGGTGAAAGAGACTGAGCGCTGAGTTATTGCGTTGTTTAATGCTGCAGTGTGTGTTGGTCAGCCTGTCTCGTTTGTTACTGATAGAGTTCGCTGCTCCACTCCGCTAACGTTAGTCTCTGAGTGACGGCGTAGAAAGTTCACGATATACTTCAAGTTTGTCTCTTTTTGGCTCCATCACATGTCTGAATTTTCCACAAAGGTAGCAGCCAGTAATATAATAATAATAATAATAATAATAATAATAATAATAATAATAATAATAATAATAATACAGCCTTTCAGTTAGATAGGCAGGGAAACCCCCTGGTACTGCATATAGATAATTTCATTTAGTAGGTAAAGTTTTCTTGCAGTTCGCGGCCTGTCACAACTGACTACAAGGATAAACTTCTCCACATGGTTAGACAAGATATGAGACTGACCAGTGAAAGAAGGCGCAGTCTGGGGGCTCTGGGATCACTGTCAAGTATAATCTGCAGTTTATCAAAGAGGATCCGCTGTTCAGAGCGTCTTTGCCTTTCGAGCACCGTGTGGTTCTTTCGCCTCTTTTTGTCACCAGACGCATCATGTTCATTGTCCATTTGATCCTGAAATGGAGAGACAATGGAGGTGATAAGCAATAACAGTAATAACACCCTATATTCTCAGAAATACTGTTTAACAGGCATCCAAACAGACTTAGCGTCAATATTGGATATGTTAGTTATTATTTCATTGATTTTAGTGTATGGCTGGTGCATGAGAAAATGTGGCTCAAACAGCTGAACTAGGTCGAACCTGGATGTTGAGTTCCTTCGCTGATCCTAAATCATCGCTGGAATCTCTGAGGGTAGAAGAAGAATGAAGAAAACTTTGAGAGCCAAATTCAAAATGTAATATAACTCATTCAGTAGCAGAACACCTGCTAATGTTCACATACACAAGCACACATATAAACATGTATTACCGTGACTCCCGTAATGCCCTACTGGCAGCTTTCTTCATTTTGGCGATGGCCATACTTTGTCTCACTTCTTCTACAGTCTCAATGTCCACTGTCTCATCCTGAAGAAAACCAAAGTTCAGTGTGTGGTTTTTAAAGCTGTAACAATGACTACAGTAGCAACAATCAACAGGATTTGATATGCTGATTTTTTTTCTATGAAAGTCACATTTTTATCTTTATATCTTATACAGAAACAAATGTTACAGAAAAATCTTCTCTCTCTACACTTACTTCATCTTCATCACCGTCTCCACAGTAGTCAGAGGAGTCGGAACTTAGGTCTTCTGAAGCAATATCCATGTTTGACTCGACTTCCCTCGCCACCAGCCTGCTGTTGGCTTCATCTGATGGCATCCTCTCATCACACATCAGCTCTGGGGCTGTGACAGGCTCCACTGATCTGCTACTTGATAGGTCTTTAGCTCCATTAAAAGTGTCCAAACCAAGCCAATTCTTGATTTTTGAGTGGTCGAATGTAAACAAAGAATCTTTTTGTGGCTGGGCTTTACCAATGCTATCCATGTTTGTAGTGTTTTCAGCTTCTGACTGTTGTGTTAAAGCTCCATCAGCTCCTGGCTTTGGGAGTTGAATGAGAGTAAAGCCCCCAGGTAGGGTGATCCCTGGTAGGTTCGGGCCTCTCGTACTCTGGTTGGCTGGTGGACAGATCCTGAATGAGTAGGTCCCACTCTGTCCCAGGAAACTGGGGGTTTTCAGAGAGGGGGACACGGTGAGAGAGACAGGCGAGGATGTGGAGCTGTTCTGGAAGGGGTTGACCGTGCTGCGTTGGCCTGATGCAAATATCTGGACAGGGTTGATGGTTGAGGAGTTTTGTGAATGCTGAGGCAAGATGATGGATCCCTTTTTCCAAGAGTCTGGCTGTGATAATTGAACTGAGGAAACAAAACAATACAGGGAAAGGTGATGAAACAAAGAAATAATAATTATCCAGATTCAACATACCAGCTTGATTATTTTATCTCAAAATATTAAATCCTGAGAAACAGCAAAACTTGAAAATGCTTCCTTACACTCTCTTATATTGTGAATTAGAGCTTAAAGATATCAAATTAAATTTCAAAAGTCTCCAGTAGCTGCAGGTGTGAGTCTATGACAGGGTGTTCTCTAGTAGTTTTCTTTTCCCTCTGGGAAGCAATCAGTTTAAAACTATGTGCTTGTCCTGTGGTCCAGGAAAAGAGAAACAAACTCACCTGGTGGTTGTGATGGCGTCTTCAGATCAGTGGTTTTTCTTGCAGTGATAATCGGAGGGACTACTGTGCCAGCAGCCTTTATGTGCAGAGCACCGGGAGCGTTGTGTGCAGTATCTGGTTTCTGAGAGATTTTACGAGAGACGTCACTGGAAGCATGGAGTCGGCCTGTGACGAACGCTGCAAGGCGATTGGCTGGATGAAGAGATCCCATGCCTCCCAGCAACAGTCTGGCCTGATTGTAGGATTTGCCATTTACCTGTTCAAGTTAGAGGAAATATATAGCTTACAAGCCTGTTCAAAGTATTTGGATTTCTGCAGATTGCATTTTTTTTCAAATCAATGCTCTCAGTAATGCATTGCCAGGTGAAGGTTCCCACCCCGAGTAAAACAATATTTTTAAGTGTTATAGATAAACAGCATTTCCTTGAGGCTGACCTGTATAAGTCCAAATGCCTGGCAGCCAGCAGGTTTGGTCCTGGCTCTCAGTCTGCCAGCAGGTAACACTCCACTCAGAAACGGTGTGACTCCAAACTGCATCTCTTGCTCATCAGTTTGGCCCTCGTCCTCCTCTGCATCCATTTCCCCATGGAAGCTTTTATTGGCATTCTTTTCTTCATCGCTGGCATCAAATTCGTCCTCGTCATTATCACTGGATTTTTCTGGTTTACTGATGTGTACCTGGGAGAAAGTGTAGTGTTGAATAGCGGAAAATTTCATCACGGGGTAAACTGGGAAGAAATGTGTACAACATTTCTTCAACTACAACTCCTGGCACCCTTCACTTCTTTGCACTATTTGCATCCTGTTTACAGTTAACAAAAACAAGTTTCACCTGTAAATAGTCATTCCTTGTGTATATTTCTTAAGACTGTTGTGTTGTTATTTTTGTGTAAGTATGTTGAGAGCTACTAAACTGGAGTCAAATTCCTTGTATGGTACTTGGCCAATAAAAATGATTCTGAAAATAAACAGCAGTGAAATAAATGGCAAGAGAAAGCAGAGAAGGACAGATTGCAACAGTCCATCAGCAGGACCTGCACCTTCCCGCTCCATTCAGTGCTTAAATGCATTTAATATTTTCCTATAAAATGTTTATAAACACTTGGAGCGATCACTGGGAGCTCGCAATATACAGATGTCACTTATATTATTCTTGGCCTTGTACATAAATAAACAGAAAGTGATTTTACGGATTCATCACTGCTACATGCTGCATACATAGTATTCTTCAGAGACCTACCCTGTAGGTGACAATGGAGCCGCTGGGCTTCTGCATGAAGATCTTGGTGATCGGGCGGATGTGGTAAGGTCCTATGCAGAAACGCTGAGACAATTTATTCTGATTCATGCGTCGACATAGAGCTTCGAGGACCATTTTGCGGTCCTTATCCCACTGACACGCTGACTGGATCTCTATTTGCTTCCTTGCTTGTGTTTCATTTGATGCTGTCTTTCCTGCCAGGGGACATGAGGCATTATTGGTTATGTATAGAAACAACAGCATCTTCAATATCATACAGTCAGATACGTCATACAGCCAACAAAGGATTCAAGGATTTGATTTGAAGCACATGCTTCTTTAGTTCCTCACCTGCTTTTTCGACAGTCAGTATAGTTCTGTGGTACTTTTTCGGCAGGTTGTCAGTTGTCTTCTGCGGTTTCGTTGCGGTGATTGGTGAATCAGGGATCTTGGGCTCTATGGTGAGTTCAGGAGGAGGCTTGCTGTTGAACTCTCTCACACGTGCACACGTCAGTTTGCTCTCCAAGTATTTGTACACCGGATCCTTATCCTCTTCTCGGATCGGCTGTGATAATAAGTTTTTTTAAACTGTCATGTAAATCACCAGTGTAGCATTCAAACTCCCAAAACGGGATAAAAATGAAGACACATGATGGTTTTTTATATTGAATACACATATTTCATGTTCTAGTAACTATAAGCAATTGTTGCATGAGTGTTATACAAATAAAACAAGTGTAAAAGCTTGAATAAAACCCCAAAAGGAGAGAGATTCTGTATTTACCACTTGAGTCGAATAAAGTGCACTGTTGCGTTTCAAGACCTTCAAAGGGAATGAATACACGGGAGAACTTTTGGGGGTGAAGATGGGCTCTGGATCCACATCAAGAATGTTGGAGTTCCACAGTTTACTGGAATGGGAGCCTGGGCGAGGCTGGACCTCATACTCCATGTTAGTCATAGCTGGGAAGAGATAAAAGCACGTCATCAATACATGTGGGCAACTGAGGATTGTGACCAACCTAGGCAGTAAATAAAAGCAATTATCTCATAATTTTAATGACAGTTAATGATCTTACAGTAAACAGGCTGGATCTCTTGTTCGCTCTCCTGCGTTGTCGACTGCTTGGTGATTTTGCGCTTAAAACAGGCACAGCCGAACATGCATTCAGGCCGCCGGCAGTGGACAGGACCTCTGTTGGGATTCTGGAGACTGGAACAAACACAGCCCAGTCTGCAGAACTCCTGGCCACATTCAGATCCTGCAACTTTGTGCTTCGGATACCGAGGTACCTTAGGAACCTGACTGGACAGCGTCTGATTGAAATGGAAGCAGAGCAGCGACTCATTAAAACAATTTTCAAAGCATTTTCTTCATGTCACGTGCCAGTGTGGGTGTGTGTGTGCTGTCTATTAGCCAAACATTGTTCTCAACACCCCCTCATTCATTGATTTATATTTTGCATAATAAAAGCCCATCATCAATATCAAATGACATTGTACACAAAGACACACACACAGACTACACTTGTACAGTATGTTGCATACCTGTTTTGTCAGCATTACAGACAGAGCCAATGACAATCTGTCTTCAGTAAGCTGTGTTCTCTCAAGGCCCTGATTCAAGGCTCCAATCTCCATCTGCAACAGTCTGAGCTGGACCTTGGAGAGGCCTGAAGGTCTGTGTGTCATCCCTAGGCTCTGTCCATAGGTCACTGCTAGTTTCTGGTTGACCCCTGGTTGGTATGTAGACAATCTAAAACAGGAAGAACTCAGCAAATTAGTGTTGCTCAATTTAATCTGCCTAAAAATACAAGTATAAATTCAGGGGAAAGCAACCTACTTCTAAACATGCCCCACCAATCTTGTGTTTTGGTCTAAACAAAGCATGTTTACATGTTTACTCTCCCTTTTAAATAAAGATATGTGCTGCTTTTGAAAGGTGGAGTTCTCTAAAATCTGAAAAACACTTTTTCTGGTGCTGATTTGGCAACATTTATATTGTGCAAGTCAGTGACAAGATGTACGTCCGTGTTCTAATTGTCCTGCAATCACTGACATCAAGACCGCATTAAATTATGATACAAGTGACCCAAATGAGACATTAGCTCTGGTGTAACCATTTACTATTACAGAGCTCTGAGGAAAGGAAATACAGATCCACAACCAGCATACTTATAAATGAACAAAACAAAGTGGCAAGTTTCCCTTTTCTTTAGCTATTGAATCTCCATTTCATTAGCCAATAAATATTTATCATGTTAATATGCTTTGTAATTAATACATTACATTAATTACATTGATTTAAGGACTTATAGGTTTCCTAAAAAAAAGGATTAAAAGAAAAATGTTGAGAAATGTGTCAAACAAAAAAAGCTGAGACCCTACAAATAAAGCCAAATTACATCCTCACCTCTGTGAATCAGAACTAGCGTTTGCACCAACTACTGGCACAGGTCCAGGCGGTGAATGTGAAGGTGTAGACCGCTGTGTGGACTGGGCTCCTGCTTGAACAGGCGTTGCAGGTCTGGCCAGGGGAGGAGCTGGTGAGGTCAGAGCAGAGTAGAGGAGGGGTTTGTGGGAAAGGGGACATGGCCTGTTGGCGCCCACTGGGACTTTGGAGGCAGAGTTTCGATGCTTCAGTGCGCTGTCCAGGGTTTTTACATAGCTGGAGCTTTTAGCAGGCAGTTGATAGGCCACAGAGCCCTCGGGGTTTGTGGAGAAGGCAGCAGCACGCTCACTGATTTGCTGAGCTTCGTTCTCCAAGTACTCATCCAACATGTTGCTGCAGAAGGCAGATAGGTTCTTTTGTGATCCTTTTGAGAGGGAGAATAGAGAGATTAATTAATCAATGAGGAATAATGAATCAAACACAAGCATATTCAGTTTGTTTCAGTTCAGTTAATCTTTTGGTAATTAGAATGACTAGACTAATCCCATTGCATGATGAAAGGGACACTGCAGCTACAACAAGAAGGGCAAACCTCACCATCACAGTTAGAAGGAGATGTTTCTTTGCTTCTAATAAACTTGTTTCTCCATCCCTTTATTTTCGTCATGTCACTTGTCTTTCCTGTCCGGGACATGAAGGGTAATCCTTCATCTGTGAAGGAAACATGCTGCATTAGCTTTCAGAGCAAGTCTGTATCAGCGCTCTTATATTCAGTGCTTCACAATGTTGTGTTAAGTACTACACAAGGAATACAGATGGACTAAAAACTTCATGAAGAATCTTGAAAAAGTATCAACTGGGCAACAGAACTCAACAGTAATTGCTGCCCAGTGAGATTTGGACCACTATCATCCACTTGCCGTGGCTCTGTTGAGTCTGTTTCTCTTGCGTTTATTTTAAAACAACTCTGTATCATCACTTTCCCTCAGTGTAAAAATCTCTGCCCTGAAGAAAAACAATGCCCCTGTCACATTAACCTACTCTGGCAAAAGTGGTGAATAAAACGAATCCTTATTTTACTTGAATCCCTCCAAAACACACCATCAAACATCTGAAATGACCTGTGGGTGAAGAACTGGGTGCATTCTCATAATTATTTTAATCACAATGGTTTAATTCCAATAACAATTTAGTCATCTACATTTCCCCAGCTGCCCAGACTACCAGAAACTACGATCGCTAAGTAACATCTTGGGTTTTTTTCCCCTTCATTCTCTTATTAAGACAACAATGTCAAAAGTTAAGATGATGTATAACTGGGACTTAAAAGATAACATTCGTCAAAGCACAGCTAGTAAAGCAGCCCAGTACAAGAATGTACGTTAAATCAAGCACGCATGAACTGTCAGAGATCAGTCTAACTTACTGCCAGGACACACAGCTGTGGCATCATTGCCTTGTTCTGGTGGGTGCGGGGGAGGAAGTGGCAGATGGACCCCCAGATAATGCAGATCAATGGACTTAGTGGGGTCTAGGGAGCTCAACTTCAAACCCACTAGAAAATGGACAAAAGGTAGACAAGAGAACAACTGTAATATTTATTCACTACTCAACCACTGGGCTGTTATATACATATATATATGTGTGTGTGTGTGTGTGTGTGTGTGTGTGTGTGTGTGTGAACTCACCTTCCTTCAGCACAGGATGGATAACCTGTCTATGTTTGAGAACTTTGAGGTCCTGCAGCACGATAGCCTCCAAGCAGGCTATCTTCTCTTCATCAGTCTCTATAATCACCTTTTCTGAAATACCACAATGTTTACAAAGGATCAAATACATGACATCTCATTCAATATTGGGTGAATAAAACAACAACAACAACAACTTTTTAGGTTAAATTCAATTTTTTCTATTTTTTTTTTCAAACATCCAAAATAATTTCAATAAAATTGCTTCTTTGCATGCGGTGCAAAAAAATATTTGTTATGCAAGTTAATCAAATCAGACCTCAGATTTCCTACCTGTTTGTTTAAACTGCACTGGGGTTGTTAAGGGAACTGGAGATACTGATGATGAGGTATTGGCTGGCTTGTCCCTGACATGAATTTCAAGGGCTTCCTGTGACACAAAAGCAGTGAACAGTAGAGTATAAATACTTAAAGAACTTCTACTACTGTGCTAACTGCAGTGCCTCCATAATCATCATCCAAAATACGTCAAATGCCATTTTAGGAAATCTGTATTGCTTCAGCAAAAACTCAACCCACTTCTCTGAAATTACGTAGAGCACTAGAGGAGGCACCACATCTTGATACAATAAAAAACAAATCCTTTGAAAACATGCTGATATGTGCAGAACATTCTTGTAATTGTAGAGTTTTACCTTTGAGGCGAATGACACAAACAGCAGGCCCTCTACATCATCGAGCTCTGGTTGCATAGCGACCGTCAATGATGGACTGTGGACTACCGTGGGGGAGGCAGCTGTAGCTTTCCACTCTTTTCCCCGGGAATTTGCCCAACGTCTGTTGATCCTCTTCCTCCTCTTGCGGTACCCAGGTGATGATCCTGGGGTAGACGTTGAGGATGCAGGAGTCAAGGATTCTGCTTTAGGGGTTACTGTGGTGCATTTCTGCGTGTTAAGGGTTACACTGACGCGGCGGTTTTCCTCCTTGGGTTCCACGGGTGAACTTTTTTGGACAAGCACAAGCTCGCCAAGGGCATGTCTACCTCTTCCATATCGGGCATATTCATCCTTCCTGGAAGGGGTAAACATTATGGGCTTCAAGACCAGTCTGGTGTCTTTCTCATTAGGGAGTGAAGCAGGAGTGTTGTGTGTCTTTGTGCTGTGAGACAGTAAAAATGGGTTTAGTTGATGAATTCAAAATATATAAAAAAGAAACTAAAAAAACTATTATTTTTGATGTGGCAATCAAATTTGAAGCTTATTTCAGCCGTTGTACTGTTTACCAAACCGCCCATTTCCCAATATATGTCCATATACTTGTATATATAAATACCACATTTGAGTTGTAACATGCTTACTGTATCATTTTCAGTTTTACATGAGACGTTTTTACATGAGGGTCTACTTAGGACCAGTGTACTTACTGGACTGTATTATCTGTAATAAATAAGTTTTTCCTGTTATTTTGTCCACCTCTGTTTATTTAATTGTTCCTTTAAGTTACCAGTAGCCAGACTTTATCCTAAAATCAGGTTAAATGCAGAGACATGCCACATTTTTTCAATTAAATGATCAGATTAGGATTATTTTAATGACTGTTTTAATCAAATTGGACACAGTAATGGATGGATGTTTTTTTTAAATCAGTTATTAATGCAGTTATATTTACTGTAATACACTTATCACCAGGGTGCAACATTTATGTTTTTGTCCACTGGCCAAATTGCTAGCGAATGTTCAAATTTTACCAGCCACTCAATAGATTACCATTGTTTTTTTGGCTGGTGAGTGAAGCAAATCTATCAGCCACTTGCATATTTTAGCAGCATTTGGCTGGTGGCTGGTGCTAATTTTGTGCCCTGCTTATCACAGAAAAACAAATATATGCATGATGAACAAATATGCTTCCAAAAGTCCCATGTAGTCACGTGCCACATGTAAAATAATTATCAGTGTGAATGAACCAGATATCAGAGTGAACTAATCAAATGTGAAACTAAAAAAAAAAACAAAAAAACCCCCCTTACCTCAGATCCACAGCCTCCTCTTTGCTTTCACTGGGTTCAGCAGGTTTTAAAACAGGGGGCTGAGTGTCTGTCTTCACAGGTTGAGTCTCTGTAGTGACTCTGTTCAGGCGGGAGTTGTTCCCGTCCTCTCTGAAGCCCTTTGCAAATGGATTATGATTAATTTTCAGCTGTGTGATCCGAAAGTTCTGATAAGTCGTCACAGCCATAAATTCAGTTTGCGGAAACGTAAAGGTCATGCTTTCTGGTCCCATAACCACTGGCTTGTCAGGTGTGGGTGCGTCCCCATCCGGGACGGGCAACACATGTAGCCTTGGAATGTAACGATGCATGGAGTGTAGGATTATATGACCCTCCTGGTCTTGGGAATTATTGGTCAGTTTGAGTTTGTAGAAGGACACCAGCCCACCCATCCAATCCGAGCCTCGACAGGGTGAGTAATGATGGCAAAATGCCCGGATCAGACCCTGGGACTGGTGTTCTGCTGGTCCAGTGACCTCCCATTTGGATGTGCTCCAGCGGTACTTGTACCGGTCCGATGGAACTATGGACAGGACTAGGGTGTAAAGTCGGTCAGGATCTAGACCAGCCAGGCGATATCGACAGTATGGGAACATCCGACGCCCCGGTTTAGTGAGAATCATCTCGGTTCCACAGCTGTTAAACTGCTTCCACACACTGTTATTCTCCAGAGTGACACTGACACCTTTGAAGGTCAGCACAGCAGGAGAGTCATTTTCCAGGTCTGGACTGCCAAATGTGGTAGATGGCAATGCAGACAACAATGGTAGTGATTCTGATATGTTGACAAGGCTTGTCCCTGTGTATGCTAGAGAGTCTGAAGCTGATGCTATCTGTGAGGTAGCTGGGCTTGTTTCAACAATCCCTTCTAAGGTAGTAGGTGATGTTACAGCAGGCTTAGCTGGGCTAGCTTCAGCAGGTGAAGAGAGAGCCGAGCTGCAGTCGTTACTTGCCATGGAGACAGCTTTATTCTCAATCACTGTCTCACTACTGAGACTAGGTCTCACAGTGGTTGGAAAAGGAGGAGTTGGAGAGAGGACGATAGTAGGAGGACCCGAGGAGGGGACGTTAGTCAAGCTCCCCTCCATATCCTCCACTGCATGTGGGTCCTTCATGGATGTGACTTCAGAGTCTGTAGCAGGCATCACCAGCTGCTGTGCTCGTCCCACTTCATTTGATACCTAACAGAAAATGACACCACAATAATAATAATAATGTTATTTATCCAGTATAACACTGTTCAGAGGTACAACATACATTAAAGACATAATGAACTGTAGAGAAGTGATTAAATCAGACAGAAAATAATAATGAAAGCCAAAAACAATAATAGCCACAAAAGATGCATCAAGAAATGTAAACAATTAGAGAAATCAGCCAATCAATACAACCCAAAATGCCCAGTTATACTGTATAAAGACTGAAAAACAGTGGAACTCTGGCATTACTATTTACAGAACCATTCAGATATGAACTCACATAGCAAAAATTGAAAAATGTATATTTGATTATATTCAGATTATTTTCCTTTCAAATATGCATTTAAAACAGGCTAAATACACTATTTGCAACACTTCACAGAGCTACTGAGTGCAGGCTGATTTACCACTAGCTGCAGAATCAGCGGTTTTGCACTATTACGTGCGACAAATGACAACGCTAGGATGTGTGTGGACCGCTGAAAAAACATGATCACCCAAAACTTCAGCTTATAACCACATTTTCTGTGCCACCAAGTGAGGAGATGAAATGACTATAATCAACATCAAAACAGCAGCATTTCTTACACCATACAAAATTAAAGAACATCCATCCACTGGTTTCTCAGGTCGCTGGCTGGGTGAATGTTTTTTGAGCCATAGAGCCCCTGGACCAAATTTCATCATGTCGAATCTGCATAATTCATAGATTTGCTCTGTGCATTCGTGTCCAGCAGGAATTCCAATAAGAATAAAATCATTGCAGAGCATTTTTAGGATAGGCAGTACCCTCCTGAAAAATAAATTAGCTACTAATGGAGAAATTATAATTTATTTAAAACCTCAGGCCATAAGTGGTCCTTTGATAAGCTAATGGTGACTTGTTTTACAGTGTAAGTGTGTGTAAAACATGTATTTATAAACTATATCTAATGTAACAAGACCTATAAAAAGGCCTGCGTTCTCTGTGGGATTATGCAGGAAGTTGAGGAAGCTTAAATATTTCTCAAAATTGACTCTAAGGGTTTTAAATTCTTTCTCATTAGTGACACACGTGGCCGTTAAGTGAGCTGCAGTCAACAGCCTTCTGCTTGCGCGTGTGCTCACTCAGCGACTCGAGATTATTGCAGGTGGCGTCTTTTTTCCTCCCTTACACTTCTCATAATAACATAAAAGATCTCTAACGCTGTGTTTCACACCATGTCAAGAGTGGGTGACTTGTCATTGTGGTGGTGTTTGTGAAATGTGTTGTGGTCGACGGAGGTAGCTAGCCGTCTCATGAGCTGGAGAGCTAATATGTGTAGCGTGTTTCTAGCCGGAGAGCGCCATTTTTGTTCTGCTGTGTTGTTGTGTCATTATGCAAATTGTTTGTTGACATTAGCAGGGGAGAGAGCAAGGCACTCATGAGTGTGCAAAAATGCCGCCACCTTTGGATTTTTGCGGAAAATCCAGCCCGGGTTCTTCACATAGAAATCAGTCAACCGGCTGTTACAGACAAGTGAGAAAGTTGGGGAAGGTCTAATTTTTTACGTTACATTACAATCCATTCACTCGTTGACAATAAAAAAACAATTAATACATGTAAATTGCTTCACAATTCTTCCATATAGACCCTTTAAGAGTCGCATGTTTGTTGTTGTGATGTCACATGACATTATGTGCAGTAATTGAGTGCATAAAACAATAAAATACATAACATGTTGAATGGAATCTGGACTTAAGTTTAATACACCAAAACTGAGTCACCAGGGGGAAAAGTAGAAATAAAGATAAAAATAAACAACACCTCCAATGCCCTCAGCTTGCACCTTTAAAAACCATCATTATATGACTAATACTATATATAACAAATGGCACAAATGAGGCTGACGTGTGAGGTTTTTTTTTAAAGTTGAAAATATGATTAATCTTGTCAGTCTGGGAAAAGTGGACTTTGGCTGGACATGGCTGAAATGCCCCGGACAGGCCTGTATTTTAAGTATGTAAAAGACACAGAAACACGGACCGTTGGTTAAATCGTTTATACCTGAGAAACCCACATGAAGTCATCTCCGTCAACGGCACAGTGCAAGCCAGAAAGGCCTGTTTTCTTGTTGTCCTGCCCCCCCCTCCTCCTCCTCCTCCTCCCTCCAAGTCAATTTACTAATCACACCAATACACGGATGCAGCAGTCTAAAGGTGTTAATCGGCTGAGCGCGTGCATCAAATGAGTTATTACCGGCATATTTATCACTTAAATCCCGAAACTGCTCTCCGTGTAACTATTTCTCTTCCATAAAAAAACATAAGAGGCAACGATAAGAATTCAAGTTGTTTGATAACAGCTCTTTCTTCCTCACGCGCCGCAGAGAGGAAGGCCGCCCGCTCCAACACTTACCAAGTTGGAAAAGTTGCAGGTTTCACTGACGCCTCACCTTTACGCCGTCGGTTGGAGCAGTGTAATAATAACGTTCACGGTAAAACTCCCAACTGTTGCTCGT
This sequence comes from Thunnus albacares, assembly GCF_914725855.1. NCBI lineage: Eukaryota > Metazoa > Chordata > Actinopteri > Scombriformes > Scombridae > Thunnus > Thunnus albacares. The sequence goes on along the minus strand of NC_058121.1, from coordinate 18,694,728 downwards.
CGTCGTCGCCGTCGGAAGGGCCTCGGTGAATCCCTCGAACATAAACGTAAACTGGCAAATGGAGGCCGAGAGCCACGCCAGTGTGTGCTCGCATCGACCGACCCCGAGCGTGCACGCAGTGGAGCCAAAGCGCATGCACACACAATATCACCCCCTCTCTTCAATGGCGCGTGATTCCCGGGAAGCGGGAGTCCACCATCCCCGCAGATTTTTTTTTTTTTTTGCCTCCTCCTCCGCTTGTTCCCACCTCGAGCCCAGTCCGCGCGCGCCGGTAAGGACAACTCTCACCAAGTTTGCGCGAAAATATGTTTCGGATTTGCAACGCTGACAGAGCAGAGAGCCGACACTTCCTCCTCCTTCTCTTTTGTATTTCCTTCACTTCTTCTTACCTTTTCGATCACATTTCCATTCTCACCCGTTCTGAACCACTCACACATACACACACACACATATACACACACACACTCACACACACACTCCTCTGTCCCTCTGTCGTCGCACACTCACTCACACATACACACACTCACACACACATCCGTGCTTTCGGGCTGTGACGTAACACGTTCTCCATGGCGGTAGAGCTCCAGTAGCCAATGCGCAAGCTCCCTGCGGAGGATTTCACCGGCCAGTTGTTTCACCATGGTGTCAATGTCCTGTAAATGTGGCTAAATACACTGGCCATGAAAAAAACTTATTTTAGAGGCATGGGATAATTAGTGCAATGTCATTAATAAATATTCTTCGCGACAAAATGTCAACATGTGTCTCCTGAGTAGCACTTGTGATCTTTCTACAGACACACGCCGCAAAGTAACACCGGCTTTGTTTCTTTGAGAAAATGGCGGCGTGACGTTGCAGGGGAAATAATTGCCCAAATAAAACTTTTTAAGAGCGGTGGATGAACTAAATAACATATAGGACGAGTCAGTTATATATGAATGTTACTCTTCCGCCATGTGCCAAAATTTGTCACAGAGAGCACATTAATTAGTTGCGTGTGTTGGACATTGTAGCTCCGGCTAGTTACTATGTTGCATTTAGTTATTTAATCTCACAGAGAAAAATCCAGGTAGTCTACAGGAGTCTTTGTCTTACAAAATAAAGTCAGCAAATATGTTCCAGTCATGAAGGAGTGTAGGAATTATGCTTTTTTTTTTGTAAGCGAGAGTGGCCAATATGGGGATTTCATTTGATTAATAGCACAAGATCCACAGCAGCTGTAATTTAACTGAGAGCTATGTGGACCAAGCCAGCTAATTTATATATTCAAGGTTATCTTAAAACATTATTTTTAAGATAAATATCACTCCTAAAATTCTGTGTAGGCCTGAGGCAACCATAACTTCTGTCTGGCTACAGGGTAAATATATTAATGACGATTATGCTTGCAGGTCGTTGTCCCAGCATGAACTTGTCTAAATGTGTCGTAACATTTTTTTTTCTCCCAGATGAAATAGAAATGTAGTGGAATAAATGGTTTATGGCACCATATTCACTGTCCAGGAGATTGGGCTACACTCATGGCTTGATAAACTCCAAGATAAAATAATAATAAAAATAAAAATAAAAAAAGACATGTAAACACAGGTGGCACACGTCACAACTGACAGGTATGAGTAGACATGACGTCATACTAGGTTATGCTTTATTTTCACTTGAGGTGTTGGTTTGTCATGAAAACAGAATACAACCAACATTATTATAAGGTACAATGTGAATTTATAATTCAGCCTAAACAGGAAAATAAAGATTGAATTATTGCAAATATAAAACCAATGCGTCATTAAGCCAACAGGGCGGGGTCTAACCAAGACTAGGAAGTGGGAAAGTAGCCCACATGACCCCACCCATCTTTTGTGCTCCACGTGGAAATCTCATGCTGATATTCTGCAGCCTGTTCCTGCTTGGGGGGTGGAGAGCCTCATAAAACATGTGCAGTTACACGGTTTAGACAGATAATAGATAAAATACATATTTTTTGGCTGTGAGGAATAGACATGGAAATGCTTTACATGTAGTTCACACGTTTCATATTAAGACAATATGCAATTCATCTGCACAAAGTAACATCTGGTGGGGAAATCATATCAATATTGCTATAATATCCATAGACACATGCTCCAATTTGTGATAGATGTGTATGTCCCTGTTGTTACTATGTTGATTGTGTCGTATTGTTTAATTTATTATCATTATTAATACTAATGTATTTTGTTTTGTTTAAATGTTGTAAGTTTTATGTTTTGTTCTTAAGGACCCCTTCGAAAACAAGAGGGGTGCATCTCAAGGGATTTATTCTGTAATTAAATTTTGAAATAAACAAATAAAAATAGATTTCTCCAGTAGCAGAAAATGCATTAATAAGAATTGTTGATTTGTTATACATTAAAGGTTTAATGATTTTCTGTGCAACTTAAATATCGTATCTAAATGTTTATTTAGAAGATGAAGAGGTAGAAAATTAACAGTTGTGCACACAGATGTAGCTGCAACACCAGACAGGGATGGTAACATGTTTACCTCATTTCTGAAGTCCGAAAATCAAAATCTTCACACATAATTTAAAAATGTAACAACATTTTAGTTTTTTTTTTTGTTTTCATCTTGTGACACAGCGTCATTTAATTTGTTTTCTATTCTTAATTTTCACATCATCCAAACTGTTTTAAACGTCTCCAGAAAATATAAAGAGGCCAGTGCAAGAACTCCTAATCAAGCGTGCCTTTGTTATCTTCCTTACATAACAAACAATACAGTATGTAAGAATAGCTACCAAATTGTGATGTCACTGATGTAAAATCAGCAGTGGCAGCACAGACAATGAGTACTGCACAGACTTTGTGCGGCCTTTTGTGAGTTCTGTCACAACTGTCAAACCAAGTTTAAAATCACCATGAAAGGGCATAATATGTAGTCATGAGCACAACACATAGTGGGGCTAATAAGGGATCGCTTTGAATGTAGACTGTGGATTTATAGTTTAACAGTGATGTATATTATGGCAGGATTACATTAAAGGCCCAAATTAACATGTCAAGACAGAGAAAAACAATAGTCCCTTCACAACACACCCAGGCTGTTTCTCAGTTTATCAGCTCATACCTCACATGGTATTATAACCTTGACAGTATTTTCTGTGAAGTATAATGTAATTGTGGATGTAGAATTTGAAAAATGCTACACAGTGCATACAGATCCATTTAAATGGTACATTTTAACACCACGTTAGCAGAGATTTAGCCTAATATCAACTATATATCATCTGGATCTAATTAAACACTAAACTAAACTGATCACAAACAGACTCAGTAGGCCTGCATGACTAATAATATGACCTGTGTAACTTTCACTTTCAGCATGAGGAGGTGTTTTCAGTGATGTTACAAACCACAAGTTTTGTCCTGTACTTGACTCACGTCGAAACAGAGTCAATACATGTATTCATATTATATTAAACTTACATACTTACAGTCACTTACAGTTACAGTTGGGTCAAGAGTGGTGTCAATGAATGATGTGTCACTTCTGCACTCGACTTATTGTACCGGAAATACAGGTCGGTGTTAAAGGTGTCTCTGAACAAAGATGTTAATGCTCATACAAATACAGCTGTTATGTATAGAAAAGCATTAAAAACACGGGCCAATGTGTGAGGTAGCGTTAATCAGAACGAGTCAGAGACTTCTTATGTCTTTAGTGTTTATTTTGGGTTACACTGCACCAGCTTTGAGATTTGCTTGCCCTCCTTTTACCGCAGGGCTGTGAGAGAGCATCTTGTTTTTCCATCCAAAGAGTGACAGTCCCTCAATGCTTTTGTTATTCAAAAAATACATTTGCCAAAACCTTTTCTTCTCTGAAAATATAACATTTTGGTTCTTGAAAACCATTCTTAATTAAAAACAAATCGTAAAGGCAAAATCGGCACCGAGGGAACTTTTTCATTTTCATATTAGATTTAACTGAAGGTCTAAAATTGCAACACAAAGCTGCAATCTGTTTAGCGAGGAAAGGAAGATTACTCATGCAAAAAAAGCTCAGAGAAAAGTGCTGTAGCTTAAAATAACAGCTGCTCCCCTGAACTAACAGAGTGAGTTTAGTAACATAATAAGTTTCCTGTTTAAAACATGTAACTTAAAAAAAATAATTTAAGTTTAGCAAGCACAACAAATATCATAATTTGGTTCTTCAGGATCATATTACAACACTAAAAACAAGGGCTCACCACATCTTCAAAAACCTGTTTGATGTTTTCTCCTTAAGAAAAGCTTTAAATCACTTCTTTATAAAGTTCTTGAGAGAGAACAGGTTATTCCCGATCCCGTACACATATGGACTGGTGGATGTATAGGAAGTTGAGATAAAGAACTCCATTTCAGCCCAAAAAGGGAAATCAGTGGGGTTGACGGTCAGCTGGAGGACCACAAAGAGAGTCCAGTCTACCTGGAACAACGCCATGGCTGCCAGCACAGCTACGGTGCTTCGCTGAATCCTCAGACCTTTACTCTTTTTGCCAAACTGTTCTGACCCGCTCACGCATGCGACAGGTTTCACCGTCTTCCTCTGGCTCAGCAGCACAGCGATGATGAGGCAGCTGCTGACTGTGATGATGATCAGGGGCAGCAGGTTGCAGGCCAGGATGAACAGGTATTTGTAAATGCGGTTGAATATGGGACAATGATCTTCACTACAGCGAAAGAAGTCCGGGGGGCAGCCGCTTATGTTCACTGTGATGTTTTCCGCAGGGCTTTGCAGGTTTATGACAAAAATGGGAACACTCAGAAGCGTGGAGAGCATTACACAAACTCCGCACACCAGCCAGGCTGACCTGATGCTGTCCAGGTAGATCGGTAGGTTGACCCTCCGGTTGGCGTCTCTCAACTTATGGTAGCGGAAGATGCAGATGAGGACGGTGAAGAGGATGCTGTTAGCTTCACCAAAGACAGTCAGGAACTTGAGCAAGCGACACGACCAAGTGCTGGCAGTGGCAGCGGAAGGCCAGTGGATGATAACGTCATAGATGTTCAGAATGAGAATCTCCTCCAAGTTGGCTGCAGCCAATCCAAGGAGGAACAACTCAAACGATTTCACTCTGGAGAGCTTCGTCTGAATGATGGAGAGGATAAGAAATACGTTACCCACAAGCCCAATGCCGGAAATGCAGATTCTTAAACCCAGCAGGTTGATAGAGGAATCGGCCATTATTGAAGATTAGCTGGTTCACACCAAATGTGTTCTTGCCACAGAAGAAGAAAGACGTATGACTTTCTCAGCATGGAGCTGATATGAGAGAGAAGTTGCAGCGTCTTATCCCTCTCCCCACTTTGCCGCATCAGTGACCACACACACCCTTGTTATCGAGTTCTCAAAGGTGGTGAGAATCTCGATCTAGATCGGTGATTGGCTGTGCCTCATTATAAAGGAAGGAAAAACAAGAGGATGCTGGAAACATGGAAGGCTGGGAGTCATTACAGTTTTACCTCTGAGCTTTTCAAAGCTTCATCTTGAGACCAGCACTGTGTCGAGTTTTAAAGCAGTGACATGTTTTTCCATCAACTGACATCCTCAAATGCAATTCCTGAAAGAGCAAATTTATCTCATTTGACACCTGTTCTCCACCTCATTTTTTTCTGAATCAATTAGCATGTTGTATGACTTACAACACACTACTGTGCAAAGCAAAAAAATCACTTAATGCATTGCTCTTAACATCTCCCCTATTACACATTTGTAAGTAGTGAAGGCTAGTAATGTTTTGCAACCCATAGATTTAGAAATCTGAGAGGAAACATTGAGGGCCTTTTTACCTCTTCAGGTGATTAAAAGACATAAAAGAATAATTCTGATACTGAGATAGTAGTAAAAATGGTTTTACCTTAAGAAATTTATGTCATACTTTACCTCATATACTGTATATGTGTGTGTGTGTGTGTGTGTGTGTGTGTATAACAGTCATTTACTGGTATTTATATTGAAACTTTGTATTGTTCAGAGAGGAAATGTTTGCAGCAGAGACTTAAACTTTTCTAGAGTTCACAGTTGTCAGTCGTGTCTCTAAACACTGGTGCAAACTTCCTGTTTCGGAGTAAGAGAATCACTGCACAATAGAGTGTGGGAGAATAAGAACTACTCAGTACTGCGGTAATGTGGTCACTCAGGAAAACCAGTGCGATGAGATATGGATGAGGGTACTTAAAACTTTAAATTTAGATAACGGAAGTATCAACACAAATCATGTATGATTGGCTATGTTTATATAATTTCTGCTTGTGCGTGTGTGTGTGTTTACATGTGTGTTAGTGTGGTGGACAAACAGAGAAAAGGACGTAATGGGACAGAGTCTCCTGGACCCTGTTGTTGACAGAGGGCCAGTTCATGTTCCAGCTTGTCTCTTTTCCTCTTTTAGTGTGCTGTCTAGTTAGCAGACCTTCTCTCCAAGCCCTGCATCCTGATTCAGCTTAATTGTGAATCCCACAGTGTGTGGACTGTGTACTGTACGTGCATGTGTGTGTGTGTGTGTATTGTACGTGTGTGTGTGTGTATAATTAAGGATAAGCCGTACACTGGCAGTAAATGGGTAAACTAGTGTTGCGTAATGAGCGTGGACAGCTTAGGAAGTTGTAGTTCTTTTTCACTGTCCAATAATAATCAATCAGGGACCTGATAAAATGGCATTTACTAGTTTCATTATTTCAACCTAATAAGCTCCCACATACTGTAATTGACTGATTTCTCTTGAGCTTTTTTGTAATGCTACAGGCTATATTTTCATTCATCATTGTGGTTTTAGTCAAATATGGTGAAATATAGTTGGGGGTTTGCCACAAAACACAGTGTGTTGTCTTCTTTATTGTGTATACAAACTCACTAAACCGGGTTTTGTTGAAAACCTCAACTCTATCCCACCTTTTTAGACTGACACAACATAGATTGTTGCTTCGGGTTGGGACTTCAAAGAATAATTAAGGTGGTAGCACAAAAAAACCCCAACATGATCTTAAAAGCATTAATTTATTCAGAGTCTAATTACTTAAAAGGCTGTACACTCTTATGGCGCACCCACGCAGGCATTTTCACTTATTGCCTGATTGGACCTCTTCTCAGGACTGCGTGGGTGTGTACAGACTGTGCTTTGTTGATGTCTCTCTGGTCCTCCTATTAGTTTTACTGCATTTGATAGTTTGAAAGAGTTACACCTCAATAAGTGGTTCCTGTAGTTTGGTGACCTCATGTAATTTCAGCATAACAGCTCTGGCTAACTTCCACCTGAACAGAAGTCTAATGAACCAGAGTACATGAAAACTGGAAGATAAACTACTGCAGTCCCAGCTACATTCAAATAATGTGTATGTGTACTTTAATTTAAAATAAAATTGACTGAAAGCAGGATGAGTGAAACTGTGACAAAGGCTTTGTGACTCTCCTGATGTATTCTTTTCTCCATGTCTCTTTTGACCTAAACATGAATAATGACCACTTTACTGGACGCCACACTGAGTCAGTGTTTCTACAATTGAAACAGCAGACATGTGCGCTCACTCAAAGCTCTACTGATATCACTACATGCTGTTAGAAGCGAGTACTTACTGCTTAAAGCATTAAGCATGAACAAAAATGAAATTTCTGAAGAAAAATGAATGCCTCAGGTGTCATTGGCTGAGTTGATGCAGTCCTCAAATCAGTCTGGATTCACAGGTTTTATCACTTGTGATATGAATGTTAATGACTAATATTAATAAGGACTTTCTCACTGTGGACTTTATAAAGTTATTCTCTGTGATGTTGAAACTTAAAAGGAAAAATCTAACGGATGTCGGCTGTCATAAATATATCTCTTTGGGAAAATGTTGTGTTTTTTTGGCATTTGTAGTGAGTTATATAGTAAAAGTACATGTTAAGTATCACAAGTATCTCATGAAATAGATTTTACACAAAAGGCATTTTGACATGTCACAGTAGGAAAAGCACAGGTGTAAATAATAACATTAATTATGGCTCAATTCTCTTTAGCTGCTTCAGTTTCATGGTCCTGCTATTGCTGGTTCACTGTTGCACTGTCATGACTTACTGGAGACGCTTGAATAGAACAGAGCTATTGTTAATGTCATTAGTAAAACCTGTGCTTTTACTACTATGATAAGTCAAACGTCTGCTCTGAAAATGTAATCAGATTAAATAAAAATATTATTGTACATATTTGATACACCTCAGTCCTTTTCTTGCATGCATTATTCACAGTGGACACTGAGACTTGGATTTGGCCTACAAAGGACCAACCTAACTTGGACATGACCTTGGTGATTTGGACTGAAATTGGACTTGCTAATGACTGCATTTCCTCTATGTGTTGATATGCAGGTGCTACAGCAGTGAGAATGCATCACTTGTCAATCACTTTGTTAAGCTACTGTTGAAAAAATTGTTCTGCTTGGTGGAAGAATTACATTTAATTACTAGTTAATCAAAATTAAATGCGTTTGACACTTGTGGTGAACTTTTAGCTGTTGAGAGATTACTTGTCTCTGGAGTTAATTAAGGGTGTGAAATAAGGCTTATAAAAGAGACAGATAATGTGTGGTTGATTTGGAAATCCCACGAGCAGCAGTGTGAGGAGTAAAGCATCCTGTCTCGCCTTTATGGTTTAAGACCTATCTACTTTTTCACCAATCAAAAGCTGTTCCTCCATTGCAAGAGACTATACCTTTTGTTACCAGTGTGAAAGTCTTTGACTTCGTTCAAAAATAAAATCCAATTTAGGCATGGTGTTTTGTCAGCCCTATTTTGGGAACACTAGACCTTGAGAAAACTTACTGTGAAAAGCTAAGTGTCCTTTGAAAGTCTCACAGGAAGCTCTGAGGTGCTGAGTTCATGCACTGACATTAAAAAAAAACATCTAAATTAAGACACTGTGTCTCTACTAGCTATAGGAATGAGATTTTGTAGCTGTGCTCTGATCACAGAAGGGTAAAGTTAATTTTCCATGGGGGTCAAAGAAGACATCACATTATGTGATTACCATTCACAGGCAAAGAAGCATGGCTGGATCAACATGTCAGGCCATGGGGCAAAAGTTTGTTGTTGGGCCCCCAGTGACCTTCACCCCCTTCCTGCATGCTGTGCTTCATTTTATGCACAAGAACCACAGACTAACCAGTACTCTGATGATGGAAACCTATCTGGTCTCAAGCTGTCTGTGTAATCTAAAACAATTTGATTCAATACAACGTTATTTAGGAATAAGCTGCACAAATACACTATAAACTAAAATAAAGTTTTAAAATGGTGATAACACAGAGCCCCTCTCCAAGCAAGGGACAAATGACAGAGCTACAAGATCAGGTAGTAATGCAGGACCCGCCCTAGTTGAAGATGGCAGTTCCCACTGAGGCAGTTGCCCTGGTGGTAATATTACCTTGCAAACAAATTTGTTGGTCAACCAATCAACCATTCCTTATAAAAATGTTACATAAATGATTACTGTACCATTTTTATTATTTGCATCATCTAAGCTATTAGCTTTTTTGTGTAGTGCCTATGCAACCAGCATGCAAAGTCCATTTCTTCTCAAAGTAAAACCTCCATAAATGTGTGGCTTCTTGCTTTTGAGGTACAGTATGATTATATGGAAAAATTACTGAGTTCTGTTCAAGTTTATTGGGAATATACCTTGGGTTGGATCCATACTTGCAACCCTTGGAATGAGGCCCCTGCAAGCAACAGGGGTTTTCCTGGCCTGAGCCCCACACTGCTGCATACAGGTGCTTCCAGGCTGCCTGACAGTCATCACCGTGTCCAATTAATGCCACGGCGCATCCCCTCCAAGAAAGTTAACGAGGCAACCTCCGCCTGCATTTACGCGTGGATACCCCTTTAAAAGGCTCACCATGTTGCCATCACATGCTCCAGCACAGAAGTAGGATGAGGATGTTCTTGTTGCTGTTGTTGTTGTTGTTGTTATGTAAAACACATTCAGTTAGAAAGTCTACAATTTCAGCGAGCCTGGAGAGACTTTTTGCTGAGGATTTTCTTCACTTTGTGCGCCAGCAGGAGGAAGAGGAGGAGGAGGAGGGGGCCCGGCCCACCACCACCACCACCCCCCCTCCGTCTGTCAGCGCTGCAGTCAGTCAGTCATGTTGTGCTGCTAGTTGTTGTTCAGTAGCACCACACTGACTGGTGCGCAAACTGAAAGCTGCGTTACAGTGTTAATAGCAAGTGACGGATATAAGCGACGTGTGTGCGGGCTACTGTTACTGTATCTCCAGCAGCACTGCTCAAGGCTTTGCAAGCCGCGTTGGAAGAGTGGATGGGATAGAAAAAAAAAAAAAACACCAGAGCCAGAGCAAACCCTGCTCGTCTCGGGACAGGAGTGTAAAAACCTCTTCTTGCGAAAAAGAGAGTTGTTTGCTCCGTCTCTTCTCTCCTCTCGTCGATATTATTTTAGAAAGGGGTTCCCTCGAGTGGAGTGGCGAAACATCGGCGACATTCGTGTTTATTTCCTCTAGTTGAGCTGCATCGGTTAACCAGTCGGACGAGGCAGACTTGCCTTACCTAGCCATTTGGAAAACAAGGTGCCCCGACTGGCTCCTCACACCATTGAAAATTAAACCGTGCCAACCACACAGAGAGAGCTACGTTACGGTAAGTAGCGGCTGCTCCACATTATCATTTCTCATTGAGCTTTTTTTTTTTTTTTTTTTTTTTTTTTTTTATTCAGGCAGAGCTGGGTTGCATGGCCAGCTTTCCTCGTTTGTGTATGCTTTTTTAGTCATGTCTGGAGGACGCTGCAGAGGCAGATAATGGCCATGATGATGAAGGAGATTCCCAGGGAGTGGTACTCTGTCGGACTGGCCATGCAATGTGTGTTATCATAGCCCCCCCCCCCCCCTCCTCCTCCACCTCCACCTCCTCCTTCTCCTCCTCCCTCCCCCGCCACCTTCTCCGCCACCTTCTCCTCCGCCGCCACCACCACCACCACAACCAGCACCAGCAGTAGCAGCAGCAGCAGCAGCAGCAGGCACGAAAGTGCAATGCCACATCGATAATAGTCCTCTGTCCGCGGAATAGACTCAAACAAGGTCAATGATAGGGAGACAGTGTTCTGGGAGTTTACTAATATTATGATTGGCTGGATGGATGCACGGTGTGTTCACCTGGATATTAGTCCCACTATGTGTGTGTGTGTGTGTGTATGTGTGTGTCAGGTATTCCTCATGGTATGGGGACGTAAATCTGTTTACACAGTCACAGTGTTGTGGGGACTGGCCCCACTTATAGGGACAAAAAGTTCCCTCAATGTAAATCATTAATTTTAGGGTGAAGACTTGCTTTAAAGTTAAGGTTAGTTTAGGGTTATATTAAGGTTAGGGTAAGGCAAGTAGTGGTTGTGGTTAAGGTTGGGATAAGTCTCCAGGAAATGAATGTAAGTCAGTATAATGTCCTCTCAAGTGATGGAAATATGACTCTGTGTGTGTGTGTGTGTTTGTGTGTTGGTGGGTGGGTGTGTGTAGGCTATATGTGTGCGTGCACATGGTGGGTAACAAACTTTATAGCACATATATGCCTGTGGCATTTCTTGAGGGTGAGATTTGCTCTGTGTGTGACTCATTTTGGGCCTTTAACAGGCTACTTTGGGGTTGAGGGAAAATAAACACACCAGCCACACTGTGTAAACTAAAGGAGAGCAGTCGTTGTTTTTTGTTTTTTTTTAATTCAGCGTGTTGCTCAGGTGAATGAGGAGGCTTCACAAATGCCAAAGCAATTAGCCGACAACACAGTTTGCCAATTAGGTCATAAAGGCAATGAGCTCATAACGGATGATGCTATTATGACATCATGGATAAAGCTCCCGAGGCTTGGGGTTGTCAGTAAATGATCTTCAGCACATGCACTGCTGCAGACTGTTTGGGGAAAAAGTGGTCAAAGCAACAGAAGTGATTTACTGAGCAACAAATGACCTCTTTTCAGAAGTCCTTTTTTTTTGCCAAAGAACGAGGGCAAATAAAGTCCAGATTAAAATAAAACATCCTAAAGACTTCGGTCAAGTGTAAATATCTCCGCTCTCTCATAATCTCATTAAACCACACAGTTCATCAGACAATACATAAGAAATGGCAGTGTGATAACTGTTTCCTGTTTGTAAGCCTAGAAATATCTCAGCTGACTGGAATCTGGAAACTCAGTATGACTGTTTAATTCTGAATCATTTTGTCTTTATTTAAACTCAATATGTTGATTATATAAGACATCAGCCAACTTTTAATATTTGGATAGTGCATCAGAAGTCTATATTTAAAAGTTAGACCCATAGTGGGGAAAGAAGTTGTAAAATCTGTACTATACTATAGTGTAAAAGTAGAAATACTCCATAACAAGTGAAAAGCTCTGTATTAAAATCCTACATATGCATCAATGTGTAAGTAACATTTTACATTTGTAGCTGCTCAAGGTGGAGCTAATTTTATTTTTTTATGTACAGTTTGGTAGTTTAATCCAGTAGTTCCAGACTTCAGCCTGAATCTTTGGTACATTGTGAAATAATGGATTATTTTACCTCTATCTGTTTCAAACAGTTAATTAAATGAAAGCATCAGAAAAGTTTAGAGGGTAAATCGATCTTTGATTGAACTACTCACAACTTATGAACATCTGAAACATGTGACAAAGGGCCCCGACCAGCTATTTCGTAAGAGGTAATAAGCCAATGTAGTGTATTATATAAGCTCAAAATGTGTTTTTTATGGAAAGTCGTAATCTGAAATATAACTAGTAATTATTTCTGTAAAACAAATTAAGTGGAGAAGAAGTATAAAGTAGCATAAAGTGTACTTAAGTACAGTGCCAGTTACTTTCCAGTACTGGTGTGTCTTATGTTGTGTGTACATTTTAGTGGCTCAGTTAAAGAAGTTCCTCCACTAGTTGCTCATTTAGGCATTCATCTATCTACATGTTTTAATATACACTATTCACAGCCACCTTTTATCCGCTATGTATTTCTCTGTCTTGTTCACTCTATCATTAACGACTTGCTTGTTTTCTGCCGAATCTCCTTTTTCAAGGCTGCCATGAGGCTATCTTGAGTGTAAATGGAAAAAAACAAAGGTGCCAGGCCACTCTTTGACTCTCTAGTTTATTGTAGTTGAACATTAATCTTTTGGAGTTTCTGCAGCAGATTTACAGACTTATACTTCACCATGTAGGTACCTCCCCACATTTCCCCTTTGATCCAACAGACCACACCTCACTAAACCATCATTAATGTCATAAAACTTAATGTAGACATGTTTTAATGACTCATACCTAGACCCTTCATTATAACCACGCAGGACTAATAACTCAGCCATTACTGTTAAGGCAGTTATCAATGGATTTCTGCCAACTTTCAAATATAACGCTTAAATCAATGAAATAAGGGCAATTAGAATTGATTTTGGATCAGTGGCACATTTTGGATTTTAAAAATATCTTTCCACTCAGTAATTATCTCGTGCTTATTCTGGAGTAATGCCCATGCTCATTTAATTTGTGTATCATGCTTCATTTGTGCTCATTGTTACAATAATTTGGCCTTATTGTTGCTTTTTTGGTAGGGAAAAAAGTGCTTTAATACAAGTGTGATTCCACAGATGTACAGCATTGCATTTGTTTTGTTGATAATGAGCAAAACTATGTGTTGAATGATACTTTACGATAAAAACCTAGTGCCACTGTACACCTAAACTTCCTTCACCTGTAATGACACAAGATCTCCATTTAAAATGCCTGAGAAGTGTCTTTAAAGGTGCTGTTTCTGATCTGGACCTGTTAGAATGAGCATGAATTTAACTGAATTTGGATGATAACGCTTACTCAAACGTATTGGTGCATCCACGTGTGTTTCCACCGGCTGCCATTTGAGCAGTTCCATACAGGAGCACCTTCTGATGAGAGGTGAGATTAGTGTCACGGTTGCTTGGTTTCATTGGAGGAAGCTTGTTTACGTTCACCCTGCTCTCATTGTCCTGAATAAACCTTGGTTTCACCATCTGAATTTCCTGAAATAATGACATCTGCTTAACTGTTTTCTACCCCATTAATGCTTGGCATTGTGCGCATTTTACACCACCTTGTTAGTGTCAGCTTGGTTGGAGAGAATGTAAAATATACAGTTTACATATTTAGAAAATAATGAGATTTAGTCTCTTATACATTAACAAAATACAGCCAGAGCTGACCTTGGGAATAACAATAAATCTTAATATGTGTGACACTGTCCTTTTATGATGCTATATGTTTAACTCCATAATTAACCCATGGTGGCCCTTCAAACTGTAGACACTGTGGCCCGATTACTGAATTAATTTTCAACTCTTTGTGTCGTACTCTATGTCCAGGATAACTGAAAAGCTTTCATGTAAGTTTCAAATGGCAATCAGAAGTGAGAAAACCAAATGAATGTTAGTTACTGAACAAGTTGAACTGGAACAATATTGTATGTCTTCATCTTTTTGAGGCAGCCGACACTCAGATCTATGCATGAATGTGTGGAGAGAGAGGTTTGATTGCCTGGATGTCTTTGATTCCTCCAAGTCTTTGACCATCTTTGTTTTTCTTTTAAGAAACCAAAAAAAAAGCCTACCCATCCCCGCTTCTTATTTAAAACTCTCAGTTAAATAATGTTTATGGATTAACTGCTTATATACAGTCTATGCTCTAACATAAGCGATGCATAATCAGTGCAGCTACATGTAGAGAAGCCAAGTTTGCCTCTGTTAGCATCTCTGATTGTCAGAATGAGCAAACTAAAACTCACACCATCAAGTGATACACTTCAACTTGAAATCCCCATACACTTGAAAGGTAGCTGTAGAAAGTTACAGTTTGCTTTCTCAAAGAGACCAGAGCCATCGTCTCTGAGAGGACTCACAGTGGTGACAGTTGATTCCACTGTATCCAAAGTATCACAACTTGCACAGAAACTTCTCAAAAATCCCCTGCAGTGCAGCCTTTCACCCTTTTGCTCATTATGCTCCGAGTAGTCATTTTTGTCAGCTTGTTTGCTGGTCTGAGTGCTTCTCGTATGTTACTGATTGGCTCCCTGCCCTTTCACTCTATTACATTCTCTATAAAAACAACACTCAAGGCAGCTACGTAAGGCTATAATAATTTCACTAAATGTGTGACATTAAAACTGTATAAAACTTCTACTCAGCCATGCCCCATTTTGTTAATAGGAACTGCAGTATCCAGATAAACAGATGCAATATAGTTATGATCTGGTAATTTGGGGGAATTCCACTGTTATGGTTAAATATTTTAAAAAAGCCAACATAAATTGTGATAAAATGTGAACCCTGGTCTCCAACATTAAAATCTCAGCAACAACAACTCTACACTATTACGTTTTTATACACTGCAGCAGCTACATTGGTATTCTATGGTAAGTCACGTACTGCAGGATCATCCAATAATGAATGTAACTTATGTGCATGCTGGGCTGTCTGACTAATGGGAGAGCAGGAGACATGAGGATTAAATCAGAAGCTGTGTATTTAAATTTTGGCAAAAATATGGTTTTTAAAATCATGCTGAGCATAAGGATGTCCAGCAGACATTTACATAATTTCTATTTTCCTGTAAAAACTGGCCAATTTTAGAATCTTAACAAGCTGACCACAACTTCTGCTCTCCAAGAAGAAGCAAACTATTAACTTTTTACAGCTGCTTTTTATGTCTGTTTTAAGCATAAAATGTTATTTTTCTTTTGTTTACACGACACACATTAATGGATGACTCCTCTATTTTGCCCCTGTGAACTAATCAATACCAAATAGTTTTTTTTTTATGTAGGTTTACAGCTTTGGCAGAGATGCGTTCTCAAATCAAATCTACATTGTCCACAGTTGGAGGTTTTCAAAGACAAACCATATGTGATTAGTTTTTAATGTAACAATAGAACTGATTGGATCAGCGTCCCTAAAAAAGTGGAGGTATTGATTATCTGACATTGCACAATGTGACAATCACTCGAGTTGCTTTCCCACAGCACAAAAAAGGCTCAGCCTGTAAAAGGCACCTTTCTGAAGAGTTTGAATTGATGTAATAACTGTGCATTCAACTCTTTCATTGAACGAAGTGTATAATTCAGCTCTTTCAGCTTTTCAGACTTTCATCACCACTTCTTGGCATTAAAGAATTCTGGGGTTTGGACCAGGCAGCAAAGCGGCTGCTTTCATTGATGGCAGGTTCTGAGTATTTCAGATTACATAACATTTGACAAAAAAAAAAAAAAATGCCTTTTAAACCTTTCAGGAGCCTGAGTGCAAGGAAGAAAACACTAGTAGATGCTCTTTACAGGCCACATGCTATTCAACTGGATAAATATAATATTTTGTGTGATAACAGAGAGTTCAGAAGCGGTTAAAAATGCTTTTAGCAAGCAGAGAATCTTAAGACTTTTGTGGTTATCTGTTTCTGTAAAATTGTATAACATGAGTTTCTCTACTGCAGTGGCATATTGTGTGCTAGAAATATTTAGGATGGGTGAGCTACACTCAACCAGTGCAGCAGCTGCCTTATTTGTGGCCAAATTGATTCCTTTTTAGGTTAAAGATACAGTCACTGTTGTATCTGGTCAATGTTTGACACTTTCAACAGGCAGGATCTGGAGTGATGAAGTCTGTAGCATATAATTATAGTTAGAGCTTTTTAATAAGGTTCAGTAACTAGTGTTTTAACATAAAACATGTCTTCATCTCAGTAAGATAAGGGAGTGGCAGTGTAGACACTGTGGCATCACAGCAGTTACTAGATGCAAGCAACGCCCACAACCTCATGGGATGATCCCATGGGAGACACGTTAAAGCAGGGAGCTGGCAAGACGACGCCTACACCGCTGCTGCCTCTTCTTACTCTAATAAAGACATGTGTTTAGTTGAAAATATTAGTGGCTGCACCTCATTAAAAAGCTCTAACTACTGTGTAACGCATGTGCTCCAGACCTCATCACATCACTGCCTCAGTTGTGCAGCCGGTTAAGGCAGAGGGTTTGATCTCTGCCAACAGGCAGTTTATAATCTGTAATGGATTACATTTGCACAAACTTGAGTTTGACGCTACTCTCATTATACAGTAATGGAAATTAAGCAAGTACATTTCCTGAAGTACTCTACTTACATGCTCATTCGATCTGCTTGCATTTTCTGCTACTTTGTACTTGTCTACCGCTACATTTTAATGGGGAAATGTTGTACTTTTTACTCACATACATTCATTTTTATAACTGGTTACTTAAGGGATTTATGATACATTCAAAGTATATGGAGATAGATAATAAAGGAGAACACTGAGGTCATTTACTTGGTATTTATTGTGCTAGTTTTGTGTTTTAGCTGCCTGGTGGAAGGTTACTTACACATTATGGACATTTTCAAGGCAGATTTCAGTATTTTTAAATCAAAATATATTTTAATTTGACTCATTTGACAAAATAAGTTAAGGATTCAGAACCTTCCAACTAGAGTTTTATCTGCAGTGTGAAGAAGGATTTTAGACTTTCATGTTAGGAAATAAAAAATACATATAAATGAACAGTAAACTGAATAAGTCAAATATGAAAAATCTATATAATTACATAATTTTAGAGACTTAAAAGATTGCAAAAGTATTCTTGTGATACTTTTAAGTATGTACTTCAACTTAAGTAACGTTTTAAACAAAGGGAGTATTTTAATAGTGTGGTACTACTACATCTACTATGTAAAGAGTCTGAATACTCCCACTGTGTGTGTGCGTATTATAATTAGACAACACACTCCATTGGACAAGCTTTTTATTTCCTATAACTGTGAGGCCATGTTGTCACAACTCATGCCCTCTCTCATTTGGACGTGTAGGTGGTTGTTCTTGATCTGTATTGGTTCATGTTGTCCCCAGCTAATAGAGAGACAGAGTTTAATAAAAAAAAAACATATATCTGACTTCTACTCAGTGTGTTATTGTTACAAGCATATACATAAATAGGTCTGGCAATTATTTTAGAAACGTTCCTTTTAAAACATACTTCATGTGGTTCAGGATCACAAAGATTTTGCTTTGAAGTGAGTTTTAGGCTGCTTTACTTTTCCTTTACATCCTCATCAGAACTTCGTTAAATGGGAAGCTTTAACAAACCTTATCTCGCGTGCACCACATGGGACACTGTTGATATCGTTATGAATCCCTTCCTCCTTGTTCACCCTCCCTATGAATATCTCTAGACGTGTTTTAAACAGTCTGGTGGTTGACTGGTCGTGCTTTGGTCACGACAAATGACAGGGTGAGGCTAAAGGGGAGGAGGGGAGGGGGGCAGTAACATCCATCGCCCATGATGTAGCAGTGTGTTTTAATTTACTGGCACCAAGTTCCCTCGCATACTGCAAATATTTAGTTTCTCTTCCCCCCGCCCCCCCACCAGTCAGTCACAATAAACAGCTGTTTGTCCGTCATTGGAGGACGGTGGTGTCAAGCGAGGCTGGTCCGTGTGGCAATTGGTTCAGATTAAGTTTTCTGCAAATCGGTGGAAGCCCAACCAGGAAGAGCACAAACACACATACACACACACACACATACACACACACACACACACATACACACATATATACACACACACACACACACACACACACACACACACACACACATCTCGCAGGCAGCGCCACCGACCGTCCTCCACTCCTCCCCAGCTCTCCCAGTTACGGAGCTCTGCCATCGCACCAGTCCGGCTTCCCTTAGCTCTCTCTCTCCGCTGTTGCTCGACGGTTCCCGGCCGGCAGGAGGAAGCGCGTAAGTTACCACCTCGATTGTTTTTTTTGTTGCTATTTCGCCCTGAATGTTTGAAGTTGTTCCGACTGCCCAGCCGTCCAGAGAGGAGCGCAGAACCCATTTTTCGCTTCGTGCACCAGAAGCGATACACTATAACAGGCTGCTGCTACGTGCCATATCCTCCCAGCCCTCAACCAGGACTGTGATCATATCAGCCACCGTGTCGGTAATGAGGAATCCGGTTAGAAAATGTGATCAGGAGGGGTGACTGCCCTTGTATTTTGCTTGGTGTGTATTCGGGTGCCCCCCCCCTCCCCTCTCCAGCCCATATTTAGAGCTTGGCTGGCTACTTCAGATGGGCAAGCTACGTCAAGCTTTACTGTATCCTATCCCACTGTATTCCTCGGTGTGTGTATGTGTGTGTGTATATATATGTATATATATATTTACGCATGTAATATAAATGCATGCATTCACATGTCCTCGACATCTCAGCGGATGGTGGTGTAGATCAAGCTCAAGGCTGAGTATTGGGAGAAGAGGAAGAAGAAGAAGGGGGAAAAAAAAACCCAACAGTGACCTAATGTTTTAAATTCTTGTGGTCTCTTTATCTCTTGATAAACCTCAACATGCCAGCGCCTCGTGTTATATAGCTGCCTGTCACCAGCTGTGACATGGGAAATTAAAAAAAAAAAAAAAAAAAAAAAAAGGAGCCACCTCAATCTGATGCGATACCTTACACAGCTGTGGTTATTTATTTCTGATGTGTGTTTTTGGTGTTGTGGCTCTCTACCTGCGAGTTGAAGGCAGAAATGTTGTGGATGTGGTATTAATCACAGGTGTAACACTGTATTTGGTGACCTATTGGATTTTATGGCCTGCAGTGTTGGTAGAAGCAGTCAGATCCTTCACTTGAGTAGCCTGTCAATATCACAATGTAGAAATACTTCATTACAAGTAAAAAAAAATCCTGCATTTAAAAATCACACTTTAGTAAAAGTGTAGAAGTGTTACCAGCTATCAGTATTATAGCCCGATTTTCTGCAAAACTGGTACATTTCCTTTAGTACTTAAAGTAGGATTTTAAATGCAAGATTTTTTACTTATAATGAAGTATTTTTAAATTTTGGTACTTATACTTTTATGTAAAGGATCTGAGTACTTCCTCTAACACTGCAGGTCACAGAATCTGATGGGTCACCAAATAAGGTGTAACACCGGCTGGTAAGATGTTTGTGACTGTGGGCAGCACAGACAGTGTGACTGACACGGAGCGGAGTTGCAAGGTGTTTCTTACTGGTTGGCTAGTTCGTTAACCTTTTTTGGCTCGTGACCCTTTGAATTAAAGCAATGTCTGTCTACGTGTCACCTGTTTTCACAAGTTATGGCTTTAGTGTGCACACAAGTGGTGAGCAGTTCAACATAAAAGTGCTTTTTCCTTTTCAGATATGTCTTATGTGAATGATTTTTAGAGTCTAGATGAGGGTATTTTACATAAAAAGCAACAAATTAGGGACTGTACAAAAACTATTAGAGTGGGGAAAAAAGGGAGTGTGATGTGTATTTAATGTAATGTTTGTTGGGAGAGCAGGAGAGGCTGTTTCAACTTTTCTAATGCCAGATTTATAGTTTTTGTATTCATTCCTGGGGGACGATACCGCTGTGTTCAAGTCCATCAGCAACAACAGAGCTGATGTCTGGTCCAGGTTCACTCATTCAGTTTTTGTTGTAGGACTGACCATTTAGCGGCTCTTTATTTAAAAAAACAGAAAATGGATGTATTTTCATTATTTTGTAATGTTTACCATAAATATATACTTTTCAGAATGGGGAAGGTATTGCTGTTTTCCTCTAAGTCAGGAGGTGGATCCAAAGGAAATATCAATAATGCTGTGGAGTGCTTTGCTTTCTTATAAAACAAAATTAGTGTATAGTGTGTAATAAGTAATAAGATTCAGCTCGTCTCCCCACCTCAATAATTTTTGTACAGTCCCTTAAAGAAAAGTGAAAAAAAATAAAAATGCTTCATTGTAACCCCCTCTATTTAGCATTTATAACATAAACGATCAATAAATATACACACATCACAACTATACACCATAGTGTAATTGTAAACAATATTAGAACAGTTTTTATAACAGTTTATTAATGTCTTTGATAACAACTTCTATAACTTCCTATAAAGCATTCATCACCAGTGTATTAATGCTTGATCAGATAGTATAACATTGCTGTAATCATATATAATCATTTGTCTTTAGTAGTTTTAAATACATTCATAAATAGTTTTAAACTTGTTATATATGTGTGGAAACAGTTAATAAATGCTTTATTACACACTGGATAAAATTGTTATAAGCCAATATATAAATATCAGAATTGTTATGAACTATAAACCGTTTAAAACCCTAACCTACAAAAAATGTTTAACCATGAAAAAGGGGCCCTAAGTAAAGTGAAACTATCTCATAAAATTTAAATTATTCACAGACAAGTTTATGAATGTATTTAAAACTATTGTAGACATATGATTACAGCTATCTTATACTGCATTTCATTCATTAATTGTTAATACACCAGTTATGGAAACTTCATGTGAGGAGTTATAGTCAATAAACACTGGAAATGACCTGTGTGTTAAACCACATTATAGTGTGTTTCAAACCATTTGTTGTGAATGTAAATGTTTACACAGCATACTGCTTATAAATACGAAAGGATTAACATAAAGAGTAACAATTTTCTGTAACAGATTGTGATCTGTCATATCCCTTTAATCATCTGGTGACCTCTGTAGATTCAACCTAAAGCCCTGAACTTGTGACCTGTTATTACTGATGTGATATATTAATATGTTCATGTCATATTTTCAAAGTGACTCTTAATTTGACTCTGGTATTCACTCCTTTGTGTGTTTGGAGCTTCATATTGTGGTCATTTTATCTCATATCACCACATTATTGCTATAATACAACATTTATAACAGAACTTTTGTGCTCAACAGTGACTAACTGTGATATATGTTTTTTCTCTCCTGTGTTGAATTCTACTTCTTGTTTGTTAATATTTGAAATATGCTTCTAGTTGGATTTGTAGGCTCGTGCGTAAACCTTGTTGGGTTGCTTGAAACATTTTTAGTTTTGATGCAGTGTGTGGGTGCTTCAGCTGTACTTCAGCCGAGACAAAAGGATTAACAGAATCTCTAAGTTAATATTAAATTGCATTTGTGAGTCGGGCGTTTTTTGATTCTGTTCAGTGATTATTTAAATCTATCCGGCTTGCTGTTTTACACACGTATTCTCAAGGGTCTTTTTGAAATCTTACAAGTCTTATCATTAAAAAAAAAGTCCTGGTGTGCTCGGTGTTTGATGCTCTGAGAGGAGCTGATGATCTGCTTTCTAACCAATTAGAGACGGAGTGAAGGGTCATTGATCTTACTGTAAATGAGAAATTACTTCTGGAGGATCACCAGGCCCTGTGTTTAAAGAGCCAAATTGCTGTTTGGCCAGAACGCGGCCACATGAGATAATATCTTGCAGGTTATACCTCCCCAGTGCTCCCCACTTACATTACGCTTCTCAGCAGTGAAACACAACTGCTTCATGGTTTAAAAAAAACATGATAAAAGCTCCGTATCAAAGTTAAAGTTGTAAGTTTTTGAACCCTAAAAGAGACTGGAGGTAATTTTAAGATAGACTTTTGAACCAGGTCAGTTTTGAGTAGAAAATATTGACTAGATGTGAGAAGTGCTGCAAATAAACCTGCATATTTGGACTTTCTGTATATATTAAAGGTATTGAAATCATTCATTTGGTAGAATATGAATTGATTTTCCTGAATTCAGACTGAAATATGAAGTGAAACACCTCTGAATTTTTACGTTTGAAGTGTGTCATTCTAGTATTGAATTTCAGTGTCAGCCAGCAAGGTCACACAGCGAAACCGATTACATCTTGTCCGAGAAGTACAGCCTAGAGTTAACTGTCCTGACGCAGGACAAAGACGGGGGAATCACACACTACATGATTTTGTCATTTAGTAACATGCTCCCATTTTTTCCAGAGCAGATCCCTGTCAAAAATGTTTCACATTGTGTCTTCCTTCATGGTGTAAAAGCTGCGTGTGTGCCTAGCGTGTCTATCACAATATTTGCCCCTCCCTGTAAAATGAATGAGCAGTTTATACAGAGCGGAGCTAGAAAAGTAAGTCTAAGAAGTTGTCCTGTAATTTACCTCAACCCTGGAGCTAAAACACGTATTGGCTATTGCCAGGATCACTCACACATTTCAAGTCTTAGACCGCCTTCATGCTGCACAAGCCTCATCAGATTGGGGCAGACAAAATCAAACATGTTTTGAAAAAATCTTGTCGGGCTTTGACTGCTATGGAGACGTCGGTTGGGCCAAAGTCTTCAGTCCTGAATGTGTTCACATTACAGAGTAATCTGCATCAACCATCAGGCCTTTTTAGTGTCTTTCACAGCCACGCTAGTCTGAACAGATGCCCTGGCCTGTAATTCTTGAAGTACAGCTCCGCAGAGAATGAAGTGGAAAAGCTTACTGTGATAAGACCTGGGATGATTGTTTCTAGTGATAAACTGATAGCATCACTATGATCTAAAGCTCATTTGGTTAAACATGTTGTTTTACATGAAGAGAATAGAATGACAGGCATATATTCTAAACATTCATGTCAAAAGTGTTTTGGGGGGGGGGGGGGGATTTCATTAAGCGGTTATGGCTAATTATGGGAAGTAATGATGTGGGTCAAAAAGCTCTTGCGATAAAGTAAAAAAAATGACAGGAAATGTGTAATTGTATTAGCTGTATGGAGTTAATTTCTTTTGCATCATTAAACCACTACACTGCTGCAACTTTCTTGCAGCAGTGTAGTGGTTTAGTGGTGTCTTTGGAAGTGGTTATAATGTTGCTCCATGACCCACCCAACCCCAAATATTGTATTTTAACTTAAGTGACATTTTGAACGCTGGACTCACAACTCTTAAATGTCGTCAATGTCATTGTTGTCAGACATTTAATTCTTTTTGACAAAGTTTAATAATGTCCTTCGGAGTTTTCCTACAATTGTAGTTGTGTGTGCTTGATAAGTTAGATACCAGTATTTTAACAATACTCATCCACTTTATACTCTACAATGAAGTGAGTTCTGTGGGTTCTGAAACAACAATGGACATTTGTTTCCAGAGTTTGTCCTTAAGTCAGAGCTTTTCCCCAGGTTTGGTATTGTTTCACAGGGGCTAAAATCAGGGGGAAAAAAGTCCTGTGTGCGCAGTTAACACCTCAGATTATGTGAAAGTCTGTAACATGATTGGCTGCGGCTTTGCACTGCAACATTTGCACTGATATATATCTGTCGCTATTTTAGGTACACATACAGTAAATCCTCCTGCCCAGAGGTTACACTATATACCTGTGTATATGTTCCATTAGTCCACTTGACTGTACAGTACAGTGTAATAAGTATTTACGGTTTAAGCTCCAGTCTAAAAATACTTTGCCTTACAGTGTGAGTCTTAAACACTAATGTGACAGTCTGCATATGGAAATTATTTAAAGAACAGTTGCTTAAACACATTAACAAGTTAATCTTTGGTTGTTCAAGTTATAATTTTAACACTGAGCTCAGTCCCTGAGCTAATCATTTGTTGCTAATTGAAGTTAATTGCAAAATGATTTCACAACAAGCTTGGGGAGTATTTACTGTATATTGTATCATAGATGTATGCATAAAATTCTCTTTCTGCTCATAATATAGTCACATTTTGACATGGACACATTTTAAAGAAATGAAATGAAAGTGACAAAAATGTTGCCCGGTTTAACTAGGTATTTAGTGAGCCTGTAATTTGTCTTATTTTACTCAGTTCAGCTTAATGTTGTAGTAAGGCCTTTTTGACATTTTCCTGTCAGACTAAACATTTTAGACTAAACAATTGGCCTTAACAAGCTGTTATTTGCATGCTGTGTGCACACTAGGTGATAAGGCAACGAGCACAGTGAATGAATGACACCAGTTTCTGCTATGCAACATAAAACACACACACACACACACAAAGCCGTTATAATGAGAGGATCAGAAACTAGACATATGATCAAATAAATTCAGTCTGATCACAAAACAATGCAGCTTAATTATTCATCATTAAGCTTCTTTAAGTACTGAATTCAGATGTTGTGTTTAAATCTAAACCGGAGGCTTATGTAAGATACTCGGATATATTTGTTATACTTTTGTCTTATTGGCTCTCCCTTGTTTTCATTTTCTTTGTGTCTCAGTTCTTTCTACAAAACAGTAGCTCTTCCTGCATTGTCTGGATTTGAATCACAAGAAAAAATGTATTAGATCATGTTATTTTTGCAAAGTACAACACATACCATCCCCTGACCATCAATCCTGCTCTAATCAGTCAGCTTGGTCTGGTGCCTGCTGATTGTAATATCTGCTGACTGATTATAAAAAAACAAAAGTTATAAAAATGTTAATGAGAACCAGCTCTCAGGATTCAGTTAAAAGCTTTGTTTGTGAGTAACTTAAAGTAGATTACTGGTTATTGTGAACATTAGAAGCACTTGGTGAAACTAGTACGAACTTCGGGTTTTGACCAGTTGTTGGTGTCTTATCTCTAGGCCCCGTGGAGAAGCATGTGATGACTCACGCAAGGCAGAAGGGTTCCCTCCGGCAGAGCCACAGTAGCGTTGAGTGGTGGGACAACTGCCCTCTCTGGCCACATGGTGGCACTATGGGCGGCGCCTGGCCAGAGCGCTCACTACGATTCGGCAGGACAAAGAAGATAAGCAAGGTCATCAAGCAAGGGAAAGACATGGCCAAGAAGATGAATGACAAGAGAGGAAGAACCAAAAAATCAGATCAGAACAGAAAGCTGGACCGGAGGCGTGACAAGAAACGGGACAGGAAATCGTATCCTTTGAGGGGGAGGACTGGGGGCTCAGATGGAGAGGGGCTTAGCTGCCACGTCCTCCTCACCCGGTTGGAGGAAAGCATCCGCGAACAGAAACGTTCTGAAGAAAAGGAGAGGAAGTTATCTCTCAAACACAAATCCAGAAAAGGGAAAAGCAGTGAAAGAAAAGGAAAAAAGTTATTACCAAAAACTAAATCAAAGTCAAACAGCCCAAGTCAAAGCGAGTGTATCCATGTCCCGCAACCACGCAAGCGGCGACTGGCCTCTCTAAATGCTGAGGCAGTAAACAGTCTACTGCTTGAAAGAGCCACTGACCCTCAGCCGGCAGCCAAACAGGCTAAGAGACAGGAAGAGCCCATGAGTGGAGGAGGTTCCCTGGATGCAGATTCATCCAGGAGTAGCCTCCATGGAGGTCCTAAGGCTTCACGAGGAAACACCAGTAAAGCCTCCACATCTCACAAACTTGAACTGTGCCAAAGCTCTAAGCAGGTCAAGAAGGCCAAAGCCAACAGAGGAGACGAGAGCAGGGGGATGAGTCTGGAGAGTCTGGATGCCCCCGCCCCAAGACGCTTGGCTGGTCTCAACGCCGCAGCCCTGCTGAAGTTAACCAGCTCGTCTGCTACAAGTAAACAGAGAATGAAGGCTGCACCCACAGCTACTGTCACATCAGACGGCAAGGCTCCGGCTGCGGTCCCAACTCCAAAACAGCACTCCAGAGTCAAACACAAAGGGCGGTCGCATAACCAGAAGGGGAAAAAGGACTCTCCCTTGCACAGTGGCTGCACAGCTTGCAAAAAGAAGGCGGACTTTGAGCCCAAAGTGGAGTGGGAGACAGGCAGCTGCACTCACAGACTGACCAAACCCGGCTACCAGTCACGCAGCATGCTAGCATACCCGTTAAAGCAAGTGAAGGAAGAGCAGCTGGAAACCGAACTGAGCCCGTACTACTGCTGTCCCCCAGAGGGTTCAATGGAATACTGTCACCGCTTGGCCTTCTTCCTGGGCCAGCAGCCCTACGGAGAGTCGGACGATCAGCCACTTAACTCAGCCATGACCCCTGTGAAGCGCGAGTGCCTCGTAACCTCACCGTCCCTGACGCATTCTCACCCGCACACAGCCCTGACTCTCAGCCCCCACCCCTGCCTCTGCACTGCCGACCACTGCTTCTCCAGCTACTACGTTCACATCGCCCACCCGACACACACTGGAACGACGTCAGCGAGCCTGGCCCCTCGACCTCTGAACTTTGCCCCATCCGGTTTGTGCCCTAATCAGATGACCGGCTCCAAGCTGCTGGGTCCGCGGATGTCCCACTCTTCGGGGCTGCCCCATCCTGCCTACTGCAACTCGGTGGCTTCACCCTGTTATAGTGAAGCCTGCGGGATCGGCGGCTACACCTACAGAGCCATGCCTCCCGTCACCAGCAGGGGTTGTTCTTTTAGCACAGGATGCACTGGATGCACACACAGCATCAAAACAGGTGAGCAGGAAATGGAGATAGTTGATTTCTCAAGTATTTCAGCTGATGGCAAGTGCATCATAATGAACATTATGTCACTTTGTTTCACTCATCTTCAGCCTTCGTTGTGTAGCTGCTATTATGAAAAAAAGACTTATCCTAATATTATACTAGGACCAGGTTTTTGCTGAACTAAAGAGTCCTTTGTTGTTTAGTATGTGCCTCAAGCTAGCTGTGGCCCAACAAGTGTGAACATTTTTGTTGCTGCTTTTGTTTTTTTGTTGGTATGAGCTTTGAAAGTGCCCACAGCTTGAGGCTATGACTGAGATATTTCATGATAAGGGGGCTGCAAGCTCAGATGTTGTGTTCTCCGTAACAATTGTGTTTTATATATATATATATATACATATAAATATATATGAACTGATGAATAAGATTAAAGAAGCGAGTTGTTTTTAAGTCAATCTACAAGGGAACCGTTTCTGTTGTTTTTCCACTGATTTAAAGCAAGACTGTGTAACTTTTGCTGAACAGTGGCCTCGTACCTTAAAGATCCCTTCCAGGCATGTTTCAATAATATAAAAAAAATCTCTGCTTTGAATAATAATTTGTTTTTTCAACAAAAATTACCTTGTGAAAATTCCTTCTCCCTCATTAAAAATCCAGAATCTATGTATATGCAAATATTGTTAATATCAAAAGTTTTACTGCTGGACACTAGATGTCTCCTGCTTCACTTTACAGTGTTTGTGCACTGGAGGCTTCAAATTTCCACATCACACATGTGTAAGTTGTATACCGGACCATGATTGGCTCCAACCTAGTTGTGATGTCACAAATCATGCTCGACGTTTAACTCAGATTTTAAATGAGCACGGAGAAACTTTCCACTCTCAGCAGATGAATGTGAAAACAGCCTTCTAGTGTCAAACTGTGCACATACATCATTCTGCACAGTGAAGGTCAAACATCCAGCTGTAGGAACAAGAAAAAGTGTAGAGTGGAGGGAGACTTTAAGTTTACTAATATTAGCTGAAATGAGACACCATTAGCTTACTGCTCATATCAAACTAAGTAAGGCTGTAGCAGCTAAACCCCTAAGTGTATAGAATTGAGCAAGTGTGTGTTATTTTGTCTTTCAAAAGTTTCATAGTCTTGCTCTTTTGAGTGCTAATTGTGTCTTTTTTGCTTTCTTGCTGCATTATTTAAAAGTTTGACATTGTCCCTTTACATTTCCAGAGGGTTACACCTCCCCTCAGGGTGACCACAGCCCCTCACTCCTGGTTCCCCCCTCCATGCCCATCTCCAGCTGCCCTTTATCCAGCGTTCCCACTTCCACCCAGGCTAAACCCCACCTGCTGACCCCGCTGTCGGGACGTGACCAGCCCCAGGCCAGGCTGAAGCTGGGCAGAGAATGCCCACAGAGCACCAAACCCTCCAACGGCTCCCTGTCCATGGGCCGCACACGGGTGCCCCAGAAACAGCCGTCGCCCGTGCCAAGCCTCAGTGGCGCCAAGCAAAAGAGAGTCAGCCGCAGACGTGCCACCAACGGCTGGAGGCCTGTAGGGATGCCCACAGAGAAGGAGGTTTTTATTGCGGTAGGTTATTTATGAGTAAAGATGAGCCAGATCAGAAAGCCATGAGGTTGTCTCTCTGGTAAAACTTTTTTCTCTTATATAGCTAATAATACCCTGTCAGTAAAAAACCTTAGCATCCACACAGCTTCCTGGCAGAGAGAAAAAAAATCAGCTCTTGGGGGGGAAAAGATAATTGTGTTCTGACCACAGAGTTTCGTGTGACAGATTCCTTTTTGTCTTTATAATGAGAATTATATCAGTCCTTGTCGGTGTGTGTGTGTGTGTGTGTGTGTGTGTGTATGTGCACGTGTACATGTCTGTCTCAGGGAGAGGATGAGACGGCCCTGCGGCAGTGTTATGAAGGAGTCGAGAGGGACGGTGAAGTGATACATGTCAGAGACACTGTGCTGCTACGATCGGGCCCCAGGAAGAAATCCCTCCCGTATGTTGCCAAGATATCAGCACTGTGGGAGGACCCCAAAACAGGTAAAGGAGGCGAGGAGTGGGGGGATCACTGAGAGTAATGGTCAGCATGGATGGATGGACAGAGGGACATACAGACAAGATTGTTTATCTGTACCTGTGTGTGTGTGTGTGTGTGTGTGTGTGTGTGTGTGTGTGTGTGTGTGTGTGTGTGGGTGTTCACTGCCACAGGAGAGCTGATGATGAGTCTTTTCTGGTACTACCGACCCGAGCACACACAGGGAGGCCGAGATCCCGGCGCACACTGTGAGGTGAGGCTTGAATGAACTCTTGTAATGATTTACTGTTTCCAGTAACAACACACTGCAAAACTGTTTGTCTCCTTGTTAAAGACAAAAAAATAAATACGGTGAATGCAGGACGTGTACAGGATGTGTACAATTAATTGAGAAGTGATTATTTGACATTCACATTCCAAAAACAAAATTGAATGTTGTGCATAAAGTTATTTAATTAGTGCCGTCCCAGTATTTTATGGAGACCCAAGGGTGCAATATGAAACAAATATATTTATTTATTTATTGAATACATTTGGTCTACATAGTTTTTTACAGAAAATGTAGAGATATTAGATTACTTAGATGGTGTTTATCCAGGTACAGAGCACATCAGGCAAATAAAGACACACTGTAATAATTCAAATGAATTCAGGGACTGACTGCAGAAGAGAATATTTTTAGTGATTTTATTTAAGAATGTGTCAACATTGCTAGTTGGTACTGCTTTTAAAATCCTGTTATAAAAGAAAAAATTAGAATAAATTTTTTTTTATGTTGCCTATGTTGCCTTTTAGATTAAGTCTAAGAGCCATCTTTACAAATATGGTCTTGTGCTTTCACATTATAGTTGAATGTGGGAGGAAAGGTTCTCAAAGCACTGAGCCAGGGCATGTTTGTCATCACATAATTATTGGTGCAGTGTAATAGAAGTGCAGCCATTATCAATGATTTGTTCATTATAACTAAGTGATAATGCACAACAAGGTGTCCCGATATGAGAAAATAATGGGTGAGAAGCAGTTGAACAAAACAGCTCTCCTCGCACAAATATTGAGATACTTGCAGCTGCTGCACACATCATTATCTTTCTCTCAGCAGCCCTTGAACTGTTGAAAGTTGGTAAGCTCTTCAGTGTAACCACAACGCCAAAAAACGATGATATCTCTAACACCTCAGTCTTACACAAGCAGAGAAAAAGGGAATTCACTGCTACAGAAGAAAATGCACAATACTCATGTTACTGGTGTTGATTGATCCCTACAGCATGTGCTAAGTGGTGCAGGAGTTTTATAGTGTTAGCACATGAGGTTAGAAGGCACAATCCTATTGCATATGAACAGTTACGGTTCCCTCTATGCTCACAGTTGAAAAGTGTTGTCGTTTCTTCAACCTTCAGCAGGCACAATAGGAAACACTTGCATCAATGTGACAATTTACACCCACTGTTGGTTTCAGAATGAGATTTTCGCCTCACGGCATCAGGATGAAAATAGCGTGGCCTGCATAGAAGACAGATGCTACGTTCTCCCATTAGCCCAGTACTGTAGGTAAGTACAAACACACACACACACACACACACACACACACATACACATTATCAGACAGACAGAAACACACTCACCTTTAATTGTTAGCAGTAACGCTTTTCAGAAGGTTTGGAGTCACTCCTTTTAATTATCACCTCAGCTTCTGTGAAATGTGGAAGCCCGTTTTTTTTGTGACTTTCTTATCACACATCAATGACACTGCAACTGTAAATGAATTCCAGTGAAGGTCATGAGCGTTTACTTAGACATCATGTTTGAGTTCAGTTGCTTGTTTTTTTTTTCAATTAAAGGTACAGTATAGTAGCATAATGATATATTTGATCTGTGCTTGAAATCTCAAGCAAAGTGTCACCTTTGATTTTTTTCCCCTCTGTGTGTATGTGTGTGTGTGTGTGTGTGTGTGTGTCTGTGTGTGTGTCTGGGTAGATTTTGTGCCTTGGTGAAGCGGCGTGCAGAGGGCGCCCCACCTGGCAGCGCCAGCATGGTGCCCTGCTGCCCCGACTTCGCCCCCCCTTCCCACCGCTGTGTGCCCACAGATGTCGACCCCGAGCTGGTGTATCTCTGCCGGCACGTCTACGACTTCCGCTACGGACGCATCTTGAAGAACCTGCAGTAGAAGGGGAGGTGGCGTCGGACCCATGAATTAATCATCACGTAGCTCCCCCCCCCCCCCCCTGCTGCACAGAGGGGGGGCTGAAGGACTGAACACCCCTGTCTTTTTCTGCTGGGGACCTCACGATCTGAGGGGATGGGGGTTGATGGGGTGGGGCTGGTTTTGTCAAGGGACAGATGAAGCAAAAAGTGTTTGTGACACCTTATGAAGCACAGATCCCTTTAGAGGATTAAAGTGGGGTTACAACGCGATGAATTGATCCATCTCAGTCAGAGCACCAACATTTCCTGGTTGGAAGAGCGAGGAAGGGAGAATTCATTCATCAGCTTGGATTTTTCAACTTGCACCACACTCAGAGGTTACATGGACCATTACCAAGCTTGTGTATCGCCCCCCCCCCCCACCCCCCCACCCTTTGCCTGCCAGGAATGCTGAGTACCAGGCTGGACTGGGCTGCTGTCAGTACCGCGTTTCCCCTAAAGCATCTTAGCATAACAATCATGTTTGTTCCATTTGTAAGCCAATGGCTCAGGGATGGTCCGGCGCTAAGGTGCTTCCGAGGGAACACAAGCCTGCACTGTCAGCTCGATGTTAACGGTGTTCAACCAGCCAGGGTGAAGGAGCAGCTAATGGAGAGTGTCGTCTTATTTCTCCTGATTTGAGTTTGTCTCAGTCGAAAGCGCGTGTGAAAGAGAAGAGTGTGAGAGCGAGTGTTGTCAGTGTGAATAAATGGATAAATGTGTGATGGTTTTTTAGGAGGCTTTCAGGCAATCAAACCAAACAAGCAGCTTTAGAGGAAGCCAAGCTCTCTCCCTGTCCTTTCTCCTGCGCGCCGCAGCGCACCGACACTGACAGAAACATTTTCATCTCGAACGTCGCTCTGCACAGTCTAAAATACTGTACATGAAGGGGGTTTGTCAGACAGATCTTTCCTTACCAAAGTCGACTCTAGGGCAGGGCTTCTTTAACTTGGGATCAGGACCCCTAAAAAGGCTTTAAACTTGTTTTATTTGTGACAAAAGCCCCAGTGGCCACAGTCCTGGCTCGAGGAAGCCTTGTTCTAGAGAGGCTCTTCTAAGGGTCCAATGGGGAGAGCCCTTACCGAGGAGCCCTGTGAAGGCTTATCAAGAGGAGGGCCGTGGTTCATTGTTTTGTTTTTTTCTTATATTTCTCCACCTTTTGATGTTCCCTGTGACTTGCCTTATGACTTGCAGGTAGAGCTTTAGGCAGCTAGTCTCACCACACACGACTAGGAAGTGGTAGAACGGTTGTACTGTAGTCCCAAGAAATAGGATTTTGTCGACTTGACTGACAGCTGTGACAGGATCACTGGAGAGGCACATTGAAAACCTACTGGTTTACGGCTGCAACTAACAGTTATTGTCATTATACATTTTCTCGGTTAATCTGTCGATTGTTTTGACTATAAAGTAAAAAAAATGCCCCTTATAATTTCCCATTCCTTAGGTGATGTCCTCAAATGTCTTGTTATGTCTTTCAATCTCACAGATATTCAGTTTACTATTATGTACAAGAAAGAAAAGCATCAAATCCTCACAGTTGAGAAGCTGGAACCAGCATATTTTTGGGGCATTTTTGTATAAAAAACTGACTAAAACGATTAGGCTCACTGAAACAGTTTCAGATTCATTTTCTGTCAACCGTCTCGCGTTGCAGCTCTCCACTGGTTAGAAACACACAGTCGCACCAAATGGTTTATCCCTCATTGCCTGTGTGGACGGTGCACTTTTCACCTCGTTGATCTGCTGCGCTCTAGCGGCTCGCCTTGCGTCCCAAAGCATCGCAACATCTCGGATATGTCTGTTCTACCCGCTCTTAATTCTATACCCCGCACACACCGATGTTCTGTTCCTCCTCCTTTGACGCTTCCCCTCCCCCGCCAGACAAACCAAAGGATGTCACACAAGCCAGAGTCCCCGTCTCCTCCCTCGCACTTCTTCTCCTTGTCAGCACTTCAGCCCCTCGTTCCCTTGTTATATTGCACTAATCCATTCCTTAATTACAACAAACGTGTTAAACTTTTTTTTTTTAATGTTCCAGCTACTAATATCTTACCGGGGGGGACATACTGTGTATCATTTATGTGCGTGTGTGTGTGTGTGTGTGTGTGTGTGTGTGTGTTTCATAGAGAAGGAAACAGTAAGGATGTCATGGCTGCTTTTGTCAGTGCAAACTGTATATTTCTTCACCAGTAGAGGAGTCGGCCAGCGTGTTCGTCATGTTACCTGATGCACAACCTGTTGAATCCCATGGAATATATACAGTATATATATATTACTAGAGTCATTCCATTTGAATCTTTCAATCAGTTCTGACATACTTATATAAATATACAGTATATATATATGTATGTATCCACAATGTTAATGTGATTAGATTTCAAAAAAAAAAGGCATCTGGATGGAGGCCTGACTCGTTGTACGGACAAACATAGCACCATGTTAGACGTGTGTTTGGATGGGAGGGGTGGTGCGGGTGGGAATGCAGGGTGGGTGGGTGGGAGGGGGGAGGGGGGAGGGGAGGGTTGATACTTAATTGAGATGTGGTGGATGTCAGACCACACTCATTCATTGCCTTTTAACCTGCAAGTGTTTTACTGTCACTCAGAAAACGAGTAGTGTTGGAGTGTGTGTACCTTTAAAAACAGAAAGAGTACCCGATTGCTTTCCTACACAGCAAACGCCCCCCATTCTTCAACATTGGATAAGCCGTAAAAAGTTTCCAATACTCTAAAGCCATCTTAAACCTTTTCTCTATTTGAGCAGCATGAATCCTAAACCCAAACTAAATCAAATCTTTTTTTTTTTTTTTTTGTTTCTATTAAAGCCCAGATTCTTCAAAGAGGTAATATATATTCTCCTACTTTACAATTTCTCCTTATTAAGAATATTTTATTATGTCAATTTCCTAAGATGGCATATGCAATATATTTTTAGAATTACTATTTTTGGAAAAATGAACTTAACAAATCAAGAAAAGAATATGCATTATGTTTATTTTATTTCAAATTAGTTTCAAATCATCGCAGCGTTAATTGAGATTTGACCAAATGAAAGAAAGAGGAGAATGAAGGTTGGAGAGAAACTCCCTTCTAGACGATTTCTTAATGAAGTGTACATATCTGAACCCTAATCCAGGAAGCACCGGGCACTCTTTTAAACAAGCGGACAGCCAATGCACAGTGTAGTATTTTTGCAAGATCTGTAATAATTATATTTAAAGTAAGAAAAAAAAAATATTTAAATGGAGTAAACAGTACAATATATTAAGATTTCAATTTAACTTATTTGGAAATACTGTGTCTAATTGATTAACTATATCCTGTTTCTTTGTGCTCCAGGATAGAAATGGTTTCTGTTTATTTTGTAAATTATGAGTTTAGAGATTAAATGATTGCGTGGCGGTTGTTGACAGAGATGTAAATGTCGTTTAGTTTATATCATTTTGTTGTCAGGGGTGGAGACGAGACCAAAGCACACCCTGGCAGGCAGGAGAGCTGAAGTGGCGCTCGACACAGACGTGATCAGACCCCCCCGTTTCTGACCCGAGACCTGTGTGAGGAGACGACTTCAAGCTCTCTTGCTAACCTGACTGACCTTAAGTGTGACATTTGGGAGATTTACGGTGGCAACATGGTCACCTGAGCCTGTATTGATTTGTCCTATTAAGGGAGAGACTGTGAACACCTGAGACAGGACAGGAAAGGATGGGAGAGGACGTCCTCTGGTCTGCATGGTGGAGATCCCCTTATGCGCTGATCTAAGACCAGTTTCGCTTTTCTAAATTTAGCCCCCGCCATCATAGACGGTTTCAGGAATTACTCAAGTAATTAAAACCACAAGGTCTCCAGTAGGCTGAAAGGATTTTAACATAATTCATGAGTTGATTAAATTAAGGCTTTTCTGAACAGTCTCTCCCCACCATTCAAATCAGTTGGCCACTGTTGCCTTTCTCCCAGATGTACATTGATGGTGTTTGGCCCCTAGAGGGCAGGAATCTCTATGTGCCCAGAACAGTCTCATGGCTACATCCCAGCTCCTCTCTCCTCTTCTGCTTTTCTTGTCTCCTCATCTTATAGCCACTAAGAGATGCAGGAACTCTTTTACAAAAGCAGAAGAAGAAGAAGAAACCTCAGTTGGGAGGTTGCCATGAGTCATCCTCCCAAGTGCTGGCCAGCCTTTAAAAACGCATGGACTAGATTGTATGTTATTATTTCCTTTAATTTCCTAGCAGCTTTGCATGGACACAGTTGCATCCTTTATACACCATGACGCCAGGGTAGGGCCAGCGCTCAGGAGCAGACTGTCTGTGTATGTAGGGGCGCCCACAGAGGCCAAATACTGAGTGAACTTTTACTGATGCACAGGAAGTGTGTTCACTCCATGAGTCAGAGCAAAAGCACCCGACCAACCCATGAGATCCTGCTTTCTGTGGTCTGTATTGACGCTTATTGTCAGCATATATTTTGATATATTTGGAAAAAACGGGGGATATAAAAAGTCTAGATATTTTTGGAGTAGAGAAGCATTGTGTGTATCAGATTATTGTCACTTTGTCATGCTCTCTGAAAATCTCTCTGATTTTTTTTGGAAGAATTATATAACATCCCTACTGATTTAATGTTCCATTGAAAGAATATTTATAAATTTTAAGTCCTTTGTGAAAATTCTCTGTGTAAGTTTTTATTTCTGTTTTTTGCTCTGATGATCTGTGCTGTGTTTTTTAATGAGATGAAGGGTTTGTTTTAATCTCATCTTAAATATTTGGATACATTTCAGTGGTGGAAAGTAACTAAGTACTGTTACTCAAGTACTGTACTTAAGTACAGTTTTGAGGTGCTTGTACTTTACTGAGTATTTCCATTTATCCTACTTTATACTTCCACTCCACTACATTTCAGAGGGAAATAATGTACTTTCTACTCCACTACATTTATTTGACAGCTTTAGTTACTTTTCAGATGAAGATTTGACACAATGCATAATATAACAAGCTTTTAATACACACCACATTGTTAAAGATAAAACCGGTGGTTTCCAAACTTTTTGGCTTTTGACGTCTTACAAAAAGCAGTGTGTAGTCGGGGTCATATTTCAAATGTTTATGAGTATTTTTCCCTCCAACTTTCTCACACGGTTTCATTTCAATAAAAGTTCAAACATCCAATATTTCACCAAAAATCAAAGACTAGAGAACAAGTCCAGGAACTGAAGACAGATTTGTGTATCAAAACTTTGTTTTTTCTTCTTTCCTCTCCCATTAATCATCTCACAACCCCTCAGATTTATCTGGTGACCCTTTGGATGGGCCTCACCCTTCTATTGGGAACCACTGGACTAAACTAGCTAACTGTGTATAAAGTAGTTCAAACTAGCTTCACCTCCAGCAGCTACAGCAATAACATGCTGCTTACACTTTGATGCTTCAGTATTGATAATCTAATGATGTCATATATAATAATATATCAGTCAGAGGGACTAAACCACTACTTTTATTGCAATACTTTAACTACATTTTGCTGCTAATACGTAGGCAC
Organism: Thunnus albacares; assembly: GCF_914725855.1. Lineage (NCBI taxonomy): Eukaryota > Metazoa > Chordata > Actinopteri > Scombriformes > Scombridae > Thunnus > Thunnus albacares. The sequence goes on along the minus strand of NC_058121.1, from coordinate 18,657,779 downwards.
TTTTACTTACGTAGGATTTTTCATGCAGAACCTTTACTTGTAATGTAGTTTTTTACATTGTTATATTGGTACTTTTGCTGAAGTAAAGCATCTGAGTACTTCTTCCGCCTCTGCATTTCAGACATATAAGTTCACAAGATCACTTAATATGTTTTTCTGGATAGATCCCAACTGTCATCCGCTTAAAATCCCCTGTATTTCCAGCTTACATAATGACCTTCTGCAGCATTGTTTTTCCCGTTCTAGATGACGTTTTACTTTGCAAAAGGGAAGCTGTTCTCACTGCATGTGATCAATGGCACGACTGTAAAGTTCCCCCAGCAAGATAAACTGTCATGTGTTACAATCTCCACAGGAGGTCAGTAGTGAGACAACATGCACAGATCAGGGTCAGACCCTCTTTGACCTCTGCAGTTACTGTAGGTACTTATCAGGCTGTTCACTACATCGTCATGTGTTAATTTAAATTCAGCAGGAGATGAGTGTCAACCCTCTCCTGCCTCTCTCCCATGTTTCCCTCTCCCTGACATGTCCTCTGTCAGCAGAGTCATTATCTGTCTTTGGCCTTTATCCCTGTTCAGGCCTCATGGCATTAGGAATGTCCAACACACACACACACACACACACACACACACACACACACACACACACAGCAGGGCCTAAGTGTCAGTTACACAGGGATAACAGCAGCCAGAGCGGAGCTGGCGATTAGTGCATGATAATATAACTACACACTTTGACCTCAGAGGCCTCTCAGGTGCGACAGTCTGCTGTAAGACTATTGGCTGTTTCGTGGTAAAGGTCCCAGTCTCTGGAACTTAGACTGTAGGTTAAAATCAATGAGCGGGTGAGGATTAATTGTGTGGCCATTCAGGATGTTGAACAGTAAAAACATCTTTATGGAATAGCTTTTATTAATAAATCTGACCTTAATGTGTCACCCCTTATGTTTGTAGCTGTTGATTATGTTAGTAGAGTTATAAATTAACTACTTAAAAGTACTTGTTCTTGTACTTGAGTGTCTTTTTTCAGCTCTTAGTGAAAGGTTAATGCTAAAGCACTTCTTTTACATCAATTTTTGATAAAATAGTGTTCTTCGTTCATGAAAAAGCAATAGTTGCTATGGAACAAACAGGAGGATAAAATCACCCATCTAATTATTATTATTATTAATTACTATTATTTTTGTATCAATTAATCTGACTCATCTGATTAATTATTTTCTCAATTAAATGATTAATTGTTTCAAATGTAATCATCGCAGTTTCCCAAAATAGTTGCAGAAAGTTTCTGTTAGTTGATTACCTTCATCCAGAAGAGCTTTTTTAAAAAAAAAATAAAGACAGTCACTGATTTGTGAAATGAAGGGAATGTAGAGGAAATATGAAAGATGATACTGACTGGAAAAGAAAGATGAAGCTTCAGTTTTGATTAAAATTAATATTATTATTTTTTACATTTGAGGACTTGCAGTGGTTAGTCAGCTATGCTTCACCATCTTTTATTTGAATTTACAAAACTGGAAAACTTGAGGAAAATAAATGTACTGGAAACAGCCTCACTGGCTTTTCACCTGCTCCAGTTCTCTTTCTCTTTTGGGATTTACAAAACTGGAAAAACTTAAAGAAAATAAATGTACCTGAAAGCAATTTTTTAACAGTCTGGGGAGAGGAGAACCTCCGCTAAATGGCCAGAAAGTTTGACAGATCAGCAAAGGGAAGCATCTGGTAGAAAAAAATCAATCCAGCAAATGCAAAATAGACAGAAAGCCAGATTACACTGGGGGAGACCCTGACACAATCGCCTAAATGGCTTTTCACCTGCTCCTGTTGTCTTTCTCTGTTGGGCTAATTACCACGTCCGGCTTATTGTCCTCTTGATGACTGTTATTAATCAAGTTCTGCTCCCTAATCTCTGAATCTCATCATCCTTACTGTACAACCAGGGCTGGCTACACCGGATGGTAGCCTGATGTAAGCTCTTTTGGGGTGTGTAATTGTGTGCTTGTCTGCAACTTTGCGTGCAACAGCAAATTGCGTGAACCTACCCTGCTGTGTGTTTTTGTCAGGACTGTGTTTTCTCGGCATAATTGTTACTCATCGGTTTCCTCCATGAAGCAGTTTGCAGAGAGGAGTTATGCAACTTATTTTGCAGGAAGTTGTTTTTAGGGCCTTTAATGTCAAAGTGTTTTCACTATGTGAGGCCTCCCTGACCCCTATGTGCATGCTGCACAATATACAGACACACACACACCACAGAGTGTCATCTTCCCCTGGCTGATGGCTTCAGATGGCTTACCGGGTCCTTAATCTGTCCTCTGAGTGACATCACCCTCTCCCTGCACCCTTAAGGGACAGCAGGTGAGAGGGAGGGAGGGAAAAGCGGGAGGTGGTGGCCACCGGTGGTTTAGGGAAGGTGAATTAGCTTAGCAGTGTTAAACAAAGCGTAGGAGACTACAGAGTGTGACACAGGATCACAGCAACGCGGTCTGTCAGGGCCATGGCAGCGGGCACAGCAGAGGCACACATGGAGGAGATGGTGGACCAGGGTCTGGGGATGGAGGAGACGGCCCATGACAGTCTGCTCAGGAGGCCCTCATTGAGGGAGATCTACCACAGCGATACACTGCTGGCACCCGACACTGACTTCATGACAGGTACAGAGTTCAGCAAGTTTAGATGTTGAAGGGCCAGTTCACCCAAATTCCAAAAAAAAAATCTCACTTGCTTCTATTGGTATGCAGCTCTGCAGATAGTTTTGTTTTTATTTGCCAAAGTATTCGGATATCCGTCTCTGATATTATGGAATTTTTTTAAATCTTAAAACCTGTGCAAATGAAACCCAAAATGACTCCAGGATACTACTACAGGCAAGTAACAAAACTGAACTGGCCCTTTAAAGTGTTCTGTATGAATGAAGTGCATACTTGCATTACTTGCAATTTTCCTTGCACAGCAAAAAGAGACGTTTACACTTCCTGCAATTTATCACCAACTGGGTGCACATAACATGTATGGTTTGCATACGTTTGCAAGATGATGAAATTGATTAAACATGCTGAAAGGTCTAAAGGAACCTCCACTGTCTTTAAAAAAGTAAATGCAGACCCTCTACATGTATCACTCATTGACTGAAGCTAATTTAAGTTATATTAATGGAGTTGAAAATGACTTAAGTGATGGTTTGTCTTTTATATGACCTGTGGCTGAACTTCAGATGATTTTTGAGAGTGTTATGTCTCATAGGACTTAATTTTTTTTATTAACATATTGCTCATATCATACAAAAACCTTGTATTGCCAATTTTTGATAAATTATCTGTTTCAGTCGGGAGTATAAAAGCCTTTAAAACCTTGGTCAAAAGAAAGAAAATGAAAAAGGTATATTAAAAGCCTTTATTTAATCAGTCATATTGGTTAAAAATCAGACTGGTTTTGACCTCACAGGACCCTCATGATTACACCTGGTACTCTACTGTACATAAAAAAGAAAAGCCATATTTCTTCTTCTTTGTGTCTTCTTTATTGGCACCGTAGCCTTTCACTTTAACCTGTAAAATACTTATTTTGAACAAGCAAGTTAGACTTAAACACTTATCCTGCATCTATCTATCTTATCTGTCAAAGAATCACGGTCAAATTGGTGTTACGGAATGTGCCTCAGCTGAGGAGATTTAGGGAAATGCCTTGTCCCCCCGGGGGATATTAGTATCAGTGGACTAATATGTGAAGGATTGCTTGTGCACACGTGGCCTGTGTGTGTCAGCATGCAGCATGCTGATATGAGCAGACAGATGCTGTTCCTTCATTCAAGAAACACCATCTGCAGGCAGAGATTAAAACACTCAGCTGCTTCTCCACGCCGCAGCTATACCTTATATATTTTCATTTGACTAAGATGTATAAGAGGCATATGAATTTTGAAACTGTTAACGCCGTCCTGGCTGTGTGTGTGAATGTGTGGATGTGTGGATGTGTGTGTGTGTGTGTGTGTGTGTGAGTCAGAGACACAGAGACAAAATTAATGCATGTGTTTGTATGTGTGTTTACATTTGCATGAAAGGCATCCAGGGAGCTTGTTCTTTGTATAGCTGAGTTAGTGCAGAGATTGAGCTTTGGGCTGCTAATTCCCTTTTACAGCACTGGGATTATGTGTTATTCTAATCCCAGTCCCATATGGGGTGTGTGGAGGTGGCACGAGGATGATGTCACGGTCAGGACAAGAGGAGAAACAGAAAATCATAGGCCTACACTCTCCATGAGAGACAGATTACTGCTGGCTGCACGCTTGAGTGATTACACTGAAAGTCTTCGCCCACAGCAGATCATGGCTGTCAGGAGAAAAAACATATATCTCAAGAGAGTCACAGCTTCCCGAAAAACTGAGGAAAAGTCAGTTTAATCATTGGAGAAAATGCATTTTTAGAAACTATACAGCAGGTTTCCAGGCTTCATAGACAATAAATACTGAAAACAGTTTAGTTATTTGATTCCCAGCTTTTTTGTCTGGAGTTTTAATCGATTTTAACTATTTCATATTATTAATGATATTGAGATGATGTAATAGTGGATGATACAATGATGTTGCATGTGATTGTCGCTATATTTAAGTTTGCACTTGGAGTTGCAGAAGCTGGACCTTTCAACCCTTTACACATTAATTTTAGCTATCGATACTTTTAGCAGGAGTAGCTAAAAGATAGCTAGTCTACTTTTAGCTATCTAGCTATCGTTTCAACTATTTATATCCATTACTACGATCTCAACCATTATCCATTACTTTTAGCTATTATTAAAAACTGTATCCATTACTTTTAGCTAATGATTTTAACCATATATCCATTACTTCTAGCTAACTGTGTGTGAAATGCCTGCCCTTGTAGTTACATATCGTGTTCAAGTGTTATCGCTAACTCATATACACAATTTTAACCAAACTGTAATTTCTATTTGATCAAATTAGTTGAGCTACTCCACAATCTTTACAAGTACCCCCCTTTGAACTGCAGACGTATCACCGGTTTAGCTCAAGTAAAAGAAAATACACACATGGACACAGATTATGCAATTGATCCTTTTGTTCATAATCAATTTTAAGTAACAAGGAAATGATGCTTCATCACACAACTGTTCTGCAACTACAGTCAAGCATGAACTGAGGTTTTCTTCTGCCTCTTCCTCCTCCTCCCTACAAACACAAGTACAAGCCACGCTCAGGTTTACTTCTGCCGTTTCCTCTCTCTGTCTCTGCATCTCTCACAGTGACATGGGGCTTATGTGTGGGGGCGGGGTCAAAGAGGCTCAGTCTGAGGGATTATCATTGTACTCTGCACACCCACCCACACACACACATACACACACACAAGTACACGCGCACGCACATGCACAGACAATTTAGGTTGAATTGGACGACTGCTGAGTTTTTAAGCATGATCAGCCCCACCCCCACCTTTATAAACGCACACACACCCTGAACAGAGGGCTTTAAGCTCTGTAATACACATCACCGTGTCCCAGTGTGTGTCAGGCGACCACCGAGGAAACGTGAGAGGATCAAAACACCAATAACTTCATCTCCTGCTGCAGAAGCCTGGATGCTGTAAACACAGAGGTGGACAAAAACACCAGAGAGGCAGCCCTGTGAGAGTGTGTGTGTCGCTGTGTGTATATGTGTGTATGTGTGTGTGTGTGTGTGACATAAGTGGAGCAAAGGAGATGAGATCTTAGTGGACACCAGCCAGTGGATCAAAATCAGATGGAGGGAGAGCCGGCCTATCTGACTGGAATCAGAGGAGGAAAGAGGAGCGAGAGAGTGTGCTCACGAGAGGAGAGGAAGAGGAGGAAGACATCTGGGGCGGTGGAGGAAGGTCCACCTGGCCAGCAGAGACACTCTGAACACTCATCAGTGTCCAGTGTCTCCCACGGTATTCACATCTGAACTATTTTTACTGTGTGAGACTGGCGATGGCTCGTGGTGATTGCCTGCAGTAAAAATAAGTTTTAAGGAGTAGAAATTGTTTGGCAGAGAAATTACAGCATTAGTGACAGTTAAAAGTGTTATGAATGTGTGCTGGGCTACCTTTGTTTATATGCTGCTGTGCTGATCTTCTGTGTCCAGCTGTGCCGTGACCTCATTAGCTTGATTTCTACTATACACACAAGAACAGGGGATTTTAAAGAGCTTATTTCTGTCTCTGTAAAATTTAAAAACACTCTGATTATATGTAACATTTTGTTCCAACAGGAGATTAGCCTTAAAAAAAGGTCTTTTATGGTAGAGTTCATCCAATAAATAATGCTTTGACTGTAGTGTTTTTACAGATTTTCTCTTACCAAATGGTCCTGTGGTTTAAGTATGAGTCAACTGTGTATTGCATATTAATTTTTTTACTTGGCAACTTCCTCTCCCCCTGTGTGTGTGTGGTTGTGTCACTGTGACCCTCTGAAGCATTACTTGGTTAACAAGGTCTGTTGCTTCGTGCTTTTTGTTTGTTTGCTCTGAAATGTGCATTTTTAAAATTATGTAGACATGGTTTGGAGACAAGCAAATGTTCAATGAATTCCTCAGATGCCTTTGGGTTTTTTTTTTCACTGGACTAACACTAGCTTTAAATAATTCCATAGTTATGTTATGACGTTGAAAAATCATGACATGTGAACAACATAACCTGTCTTTCTATCTTATGACTAGATTTCCTGTTTGAACTCACTCCCGTTCCTGCAGATGACCGCAGCTCGGCGGCCAGTGGCCTGGACGTGGCCGACCGGCTGACCTATCTGGAGCAGAGGATGCAGATGCAGGAGGATGAAATCCAGCTGTTGAAGATGGCTCTGGCTGACGTCCTCAAGAGGCTCAACATCTCTGAGGAACACCAGGCTGCTGCTGCAGCAGCTGCTGGAAGGAGAGCGCCGGGAGCCAAAGGTGAGCTAAGATCCATGTTTCGTTTTGCTCTACTGTCGTTATTTACATGTCAATTTATTGATGTGAGGTCTGTCAATGTGTGGAACAGCTTTTATCTTGATGACCTGTACTGTATATTGGACATTGATTTTTCTATGGATTATTGTATGCAATGGATGTTCTTATCAGCTTTACTAAAATTAGTTACTGTAAGCCAGTGTTGTTCAACATGCATGAGGGTTTTACAGTACACATCGTATGTTCAGCACACATAACTCTTTGATATCTAAATTTGAGGGATGCTTGCTGAATGATTATTTTCATTATCAAAATATCTGACAATTGTTTTCCTTTTATTTACAAAATGTCAGGAAAAAAAGGAAAATGCCTGTCACAGTTTATTAAAGCTCAGGCTGATGTCATTAAATTGCTTGTTTTGTTCAACCAACTCTTCAAACACAAAGATATTCAGATTACTTTTACATAAGACAAGGAAAAGCAAATAATCAAAATGACTGAAGATGATTTTTCTGTCAGTCATCTGATCGATTAATTGACTAATTGTATGATTCCTAATACTTTTACATATAATATATTCAACATATATAAGAAGATTATTGATTGATATGATTTTATCTGATTTTTTTCACTTACAATAATCCATCTAGTGTTAGTCATACTGTACATGTCAGTAAATGTTTCTACACCTTCTCACAGACCAATAGTCAGAAATCCTAAAATGTGTTTAGTATACATAGATGACCTAAAACATCTACTTTTTATGTATAGGAACAGACATGTGCACTCAATCAAGTTCCAGTTATTTCATTTTCAACTGTTTTATTTAATCAGATAAAAAACAGACCAGTCACAACAGTGACTGAAACAAAAAGTCAGCAGATTTAAGATAAAAGAAATAAAATACATCGAAATAAACCACGTAATTACAGCCCTTTACCCAACATACACAAACACACATACATCATCCTCACCGCCGTCTGTCTGCATGTGTGTGTATGTTTCCACAGCCAGGCCAGTGTCTCTGGCTCTGCCCTCCAGACCGCCCATGGTGACCTCCAGCGCTGCCTCCCTGAAGAAGAGCTCCACACTGCCCTCCAGCTCCACAGCTAGGAACTACAGCCCAACACCGCCCCGGAGGTAAAACACTCAGTAATATGATTTAAAGAGACATAAGTATTAAGATATATATGCAATATAAAAGATCATTTTTAATATTTAGAGCAGATCATATTTGGTGTTTTCCATGCTGATTTAAATCATAAAAGCTCTTTTACATAGGTCTAATTTAGCTTCCATACAATAAAACACAAAGGTTAAAATTGTTGATTGATTTCACAGTTCATTGCTCACAATGGGAATCAATCACAGTGGCACAGTTCTTCTAAATCCTCTGACAGCACTCCTCATGAAACACACCCAGGGCAACAAGTGACGCAAAAACTGTCCTAACAAACCAGCTCAGAGTGAAGCTTAAGTCTCATTATCTAATGTGCAAAAGCAATCAGCAGATAGCCTCCATTATCCAAGAAGCACTGCACATGGATGCTCAATAATTATTCCAACACTCTCCTTTATTTCAAAGCTATAAAGCAACACACTATTTCTGCACATCTCTTCCTCTCAATTACCTTTCAAATGATACTGCCATTAGATGCCATTAGTCAGAGAGCATGATAGGTTTTCTCTGTGGTACTTTAATGTGTGATTGCCATATCTGGGGTATACTGATATAATTGCACAGAGAGAAGTAAATCTCCATTCACTTAAGCCTGTCCTTTCAGTGTTACGATGGAGCAGCGAGCATCATCATCATCATCATCGCTGTCATCATTAGCAACCCTGGAACATTTCTCTCCGCTAATTAACTCCACTTTTTTTCTCCTCTCTTCCTCATATTGATGTTCCTTTCTTTTGCTTCTTCTCTTTATTACTTGATGCCTTCAGGTGCTTCCCACCCATTGATCTTTCCTTCTTTTATGTGTCAGAGATTCCCGTCGCTCATCTGAATTTCTGAGCAAGTTGATTTCTTGTCTTAGGTTAAATTTTTAGATACGAAAATGACCAAATTAATTTGAATTTTAAAGCTTTTAAAATGTTGGAAATTTTCCAAAAGTTAGGGATTAAAGTCAAATATTTAAATAGCAGTATTTAAATTTCAACATTACACAAAACACATGACACAAAATGTAATTTTAAATAGACACAAGGCAAGTGCAAATTATGTTGCCCTCAAGAGGCAGCAGGTTATTTTTTTTTAATTTTACAGTAAAAGCTTGAACTACCTAAGTTTCCATGAATCCTGTTACAAGATAGCAGTAAACTGCAGCTACATTTCTTCATTGTAGTGGCTCAAATGTTTGTACACTTTTGTATTTTGCTCATAATTTTTTATGTCATCTCTTGTATACTGAGATGATTTCCTGTCAGTTCCTGACTGTTAAACAAAAAGACTACCTAAAAAAAAAAGAATATGACTTTTTTTTTTTGTCTTCCTTGCAGTGGTGTGAGGAGCCCAGCAGGTAGCCTGAAGGACAGTCCGTGCAAGACTGCCAAAGCACGACCCTCCTCTGCAGCCTCGACCTCTAAGAAAGTCCATGAAGGGTAAGCTGCTGTTCCTGCATCTCTGAACTCATACTCTGTACACAGGACTTGTCCTCAATCATACCATGAAATTAAAAGATGCCTTTCTGTGTAGGTATTGTGCATCTGAGTGTATTGCTCTGAAATCTAACATATGCATGGCCAAATATATTTTCAAAAATACATTTTCACAATACCGTTTATCAAAATCTTTCCATTTCCTCTGCTTGTAAAATGTGAGTTTTTTTCTGAGCTGATCAAGGTACAATCAAATTTCTCAAATCAAGTCAAGGCAATGGCTGTCCCCCACATCCTGTTTCATCCGAAAACATCTCAAACCACAGAGGAAGACTACATTCTCAGAGCCAGTACATAGGACCTTTAACCGTGAAGTCAACCTGAAACTGATCTGCCCATGTGTGACGCTGTGATGTGTCACACTGATACATTACTCACACATTGTGTGTTTCAACTTTTCTCTGTAGCCTTTAATACAAAAACATACATGCAGTTGCAGAACTTATTCTGACAAAATCAGATTTTCTGACTCTCTGTATCAGCCCATCTCTCACACTGTTTTGTCTCTCCTTCTTTTGTCCTTGTGCTGCCTCCATATCACATTTTCCTCATTACAACAGCAGCAAGTCCAAGGAGGCTGCAGTCAGTCTAGGTAAGAGTCTCTGCTTCCATGCAGTTGTTTTTTTCCAGGTTGTAACTGGCCTTATTCAGCCTCTTAAAATGGAAAAACAGCTGCTGTCTAAGCTTATATAAAAGAGAGATACGTGATTTAGCAAGAGACTGACAAAACTTGTTTACTACATGTAAAAACTGCAATATGACCTCTCTGACCTCTGTGTGTTATTTTGGTGCAGGGACAAGGCGTGTGACACAGTGCAAAGGTAGGATTCATCCCTGACTCCAGACTAATTCCTGAAAATACAAGAAATAGCCATATATATATCTATACTATCATGAAAAGTTAAGAGAATAGTGGTTGAGCTGTTTTTTTTCCCACATCTCACCATGACATCTCAACCCTTGCCCCCCTGTTTTTGTCTCCCCCCCCATCTCTTCTTTTAAAATACCCACACTGTCTGCCCTCTCACCCTTCCTGCTGTCCGACCTCCACTCTGTCTGCCTCCTCACCTCATTTCACCACTTCACTTAGTGACTATGCAGATCTATCTGAGCCCCCTCGCAAGAAAGACTGGGTCTTCTGAGGCCGCCAAATCCACAGCCACTGTGCCTGCCAACGGTGGGCGCGTGGCCACACCTAACAACCCTCAGGCGAAGGGGGGCACCAAGCCAGAGACGAGGAGGAAAAACCCATCCTTCACCTTAAACCTCCAGAAAACCACAACCAGTCAGAACGCACAGCAGGAAACATCCAGCTACAAAAGCCCGCTTAAATCCCCCAGCCAGTACTTTCAGATCTGCTACTGAGGAAGAAGAATTTTCTGTCTCATGGCACAAATTTCAAATTTACTGTTGTTGACTATAAATTTGAGGGCAAATTGAGTTTACAAAACCACAATGTCAAACAAATGAGTGAAACAGAAACTGCAAATAAAGACTTTCTTTCAGTTTGGACAAAACAAGAAAAAGATTTTTTAAATGTGGAAGACGTAAGAAGAAGTAAGGATGACATGATTTTTCTCTGTAGCTCATCCATTGTTGAGTTTTGGGTGTGTAAACAATGTCGCACTTGCAGCAATTTGTAACATTTCCATTTAGATGTTTGGCTTCATAGTGTGAGTGACTGACTTTGGCAATACAGTGTTTTATGACATATTTATTTCATTTTGATGATAGTTTGAAATGCACTTTTTTTTTACAGTCTAGTCGTAAATCCATTTCTCTTCATTGTTTCATTGGATGCCTGCCTGTGTTTAAATCTTCTCTTCCTCACTCTAAATGTGAAGTCTTCAGTGTGTTTGGCATGGTAAGCATGTGTGTCTGTGCTGTAGTCGTCTTTGAACGCTGACTGTGTGAGTCACGCGAGAGGGAAACTGTGTTCAATGTCAACGAGTGTGTCACTGAGTCTGTCTCATGCCTGTTTGCTGTGATGTTTCCAGTTTTGTAGTTGACGTTCCACTTTAATCTTAGTTAATATATGGTGCTATACGTACCCGAATCAGCCAATAACGCTCATTCTAGTTCAGGACTCAAACAATAAACAACTCTGTTGTGATCACTAATGGATATGACTCTTCTTTAGTGTGTGTTCTTTAGCATGTACAGGGTCTGTTCAACTGAAGAAGTTGCCTGAATGTGATGTATTCTTCATTTAGACAGGATGAGATCCCATTACAGAGTGTGCTGCATTTTCCTGGCACGGTTATATCCAATCAGCCCCTTGGAGAGCAAGAAGAGCGCAGTCACCTTAATCTGATGTTGAAGCATTTCTCTGATGAAGGGAATGGCCTTTTTCAAAAGTGACTCCAGGGCACAGATGGCGACTGAACAGTTTTATGTGCAGGAAAATGATGAAAATCATGTGCCATGACCTTTTCAGTGGGATAAACATTCAAATGAAGACTTATGGAAGCTGAGTCTGGTACATTATGTTTTTGTATTGTTCCATTCATATTTTTAGACTGGGCTGATTACATTTATCCCAGTCAAAGTCAAAACTCATAAATCCTGTTTTAGCCTTGTTTGGAAACATGATGATAGTAAAGTCTGTTGTGACTTTCCATAAACTTGTGTGAGACATTGCAGAGGTCCATGTGGCAGCGAGCACACAGCTTCAGCGCCCTCCTGTGGAGATAAAAGCCACAGAGCCAAACAGTAGTCATCACAGAAAGGTAATATCATATGTGTGTTACTGTAAGGATGCACCAACCCTTTCGATCTAGATAAACCAAACCAAAAAGTTCCACTGAAACAGGGACTGAACTTTTTCATGACCACCCAGACAGCCAGGAGCAGGTGTGACCTAAGGGTGGATCCAAATTCATGTGCTCTTTGCAAATTGGGAGGACCTCTGCTGGTGAGAAGGCAAAACTACCTTTGAGGTATAGCAAACACTTGCATTGCTATACAATGCTGCAATAAGATGTTCAAATAAAAAAATACATTTTAAATATATTCTATAATATTAATATATAATATTGTTGGCAGGGCTTCTCTATTTTTCCTGCTTTTAACCAAATAAATGTGTAAAGCAAGCTAATGTACAAGAAAACACATTATGGTTTTAATGTGGAACTGACTGCAGTCCATGTGTGATGTAATGCAAAGAATATCAGGTGCAAGTGAAGCCCTTTAAGGTTGGATGAGGTGTATTTTGCTGAACAAAGTACATAACCAACAGCTTCATACAAATACCTCTGGCTACCTCTTGCAAATAATGTTAAAACCTGAATCCTGAAAGAAAGTTAACAGGCTGGGCAGACATGAAAGGGATATAGGGGAGAACCGGGGTGAAAGTAACACAGTGATTTTCTCCAAAAATCGTGTGGATACATCATACTTTCACAGAGTTTTACCTGAAAGCTATTTTCGATCATGGTAAGTAAATTCAAATTAAGTTGTGTTTATTGTTTCATGTATCATAGTCACGATCATTTGACAGATTATTTAGTACTTTAACATGTGCTGAAGTTTGCCATGTCAGAGTTTTTCTGTATAGACGCAAGTGAGGTTTAAGTGTCAGGAGTTACTGTCGAGACGATTGTAACAGGCGTTTATTTTGTCCCTGTACAGTAACAACGAGTGTTTCTTTCACCCTACTGCTAATGTGGTCACACTGTGTGTGTTACAGCGTTCATTAAATTATGTGTTTGTCATATTGCACCAACAGAATATGCCAAGAGTCCTGTTGGGAACAGCAGAAAGAGCTCTAGTTGACCCTGAAGTCTAGGAGAGGGTGTTTTTTGATGTCTCTTGCAGAAGCATCAGTGTCAGATGTGCACCAAAGGCACACCTCATCTTAAAATAAATTACATTTAACTGTAAATCACTCGATATGATTTGAAGCAGGAATTTAAGGAAATGCAATGTGTTGATGGGCTGAAAAAAATCTAAATGTGCATCATTGATTGTTAGGCCCTGTGTTCTAAAAATGATTTTTTTTTTTTTTTTAAGATAAAGTACATAATATGTTTGCGATTACATAATAACAAGGACATTGTCAGACATTTTTAATAACAACAAGAATAATATAATCGTTTCACTTTTGTCCCGACAGACGGGGTCGAAAGTAACAATGTCAAATTATAACAAAGTCTTTCAACATTTATAGTAAATAGCCCCTGGTATTGATAGAACATACATATAAGTTGTTGATCACAATGAAAATAAGTTTCTGTCTGTAACGTTATCTTTTAAAATGACGTTTATCTGAAAAGTGTTACTTTTGTCCTGGTTCTCCCCTAATTTTAAAATGGAAATAGTGTGGAAAAAATTCGAAAAAATAAAATCCACATGTTGGTCTTGGTGATCCTGATCATTTTAAAGGATAAATTCACTTCTTTTTTTTCTTTTTTTATTACAGATAGATAGATTGGCTACACACAATAAAAATAGAATACAGTAGATTAATAAGTAATTGTGTCACACAATGTCAACATATTAAATTACATAATTTGCAACATGGCTTCAATCTTTAGTTGTTTTCCAAATCTGTAACTGCGTCATTTGAAACAGTCAACTGTAATGTAGTAACTGTAACTGTAATAAATCCTAAACTTACATGAAATTTCAGATGGACTTTGCACACAGAGGAAGGAACTTACAGACCCGCTTATCTGTCCTCAGTGGAGACTGAACTGAGCCCGTCTGTCCTCCACGTGAGGAAACAACAGCTGGCTGACGCAGAAAAAGACAGATGTTTTCTAGTCTGTCCTGCCTGCGGACAGGTGTGTGTGCTGCTGTCGTTTTTTATATGGTATCACACTGTGACTCTATTCACACAGGTTGTCATTCTGTACAACAGCATGTAGTGTAAGCCATCAAACAGAGTTAAGAAGAGGATATCACAGAGAAAAACACAAAGTACAAGATATAATGACATAGAAGATAAAATAGCCACGATAGCTCTAATAACCCTTAATTAATTTAATTATTATTATATACATTCATACTGCACTAATACTGCATTTATACTGTATATTTCAACTAATATTTCTTATTTATACTATTCTAGCATTTTAACACACTTTTAGATCCCATTTCTCAGCATTATTTTTAAACTGTTGTTATATATTGTAGTATGATGCACATATTTTTTTTTTTTTACATATTTCTTATTTTTCTTATAATTTCTCTATGCTTATATACATTTATTTTCTAGAATGTGAGCAACTGTAATATGACCCAGTTTCCCCTTGGGGAAGTATTTTTGATTAAAAGCTAATTCCCACAGTATGGAATATTATGGAAACGCAGCACTGATTTTAACTAGTTCACTAGTCAATTTATTACAGATTGAAGGAAATAAAGGGCATATAGCCACACACACACACACACACACACACACACACACACACACACACACACACACACACACACACACACACACGCACCATAACCTTTATATGCTCTTAAAGGCTTAAAATATTTGTGCCAATCCTTGTATAAATATTTCTAATAAATAGTCACATCACTTTCCTGTTTATTATTCTGCTCAGATTCAGATTTATAATTAATCACATGTACTATTTTTTAATCAGAAACAAAAGAAGACATAACTTTTTTTTCTCAAAGAGGGTGGAGTGCGTTTGTTTTGTATACCTGCCTGCACAGTAGCTACATCACCAGACCGAGGGCGCCACCGTGCAGCAAAACCAGCAACACAAATATTTCAGCAGCCTGCTCTCCCTCCCTCTCCTTCCTCTCCTCCCTCTCACTCTCTCTCTCCATCCAGCCTCCCAGTGGTTGAAGGGAGGAAAAGATGGCACCTCAGGAGCTGCTGTCAGCCACTCCGCCCGGCTTCTCGTCCTTCGGACAGCGGCGTGCTGCCTGCTGAAATGGCTCCGACCGAACCACCAGCCGCCTGACAGACACCGGAGAGCAATCACTTATTTTAAAAGACAGACCTGAAAACTGTGGACATCCGTGTAGCATTTATCCACACCCTGTCGCCTTTCCCACCCCCCCCTTCAACATCTGCACATCCAGCCGGCTGCAGGCTTCGCCGGCAGCACCGCTGTTTTTATTAAAACATCCAGAGCTGCTGCTGCTGTTGGATCTGGATCATTTTATAAGAACTGAACTGAAGGGACAAAACACTGAGCAGATAGAAAACATCATTCATCTCATTCAAACGGACAGGAGAGGAAGATGAGGTAAGCAGAAGCATGCGTTGCTCTTTTGCTGCACAATAAAACGCAGACTGCGGTGATTCTACTGCGTGTTGTTATGAGATATTAAAGGATAAAGCAAGATAAAGACAAAACATCCTTTTAACAGGCATGCTGTTCGTTTTATTGGCGCAGTTTGACTCAGAGGCCTGTGATGTGCATGTCACCGCAACACAAAAGGTGTACCAGATGAACACGCGCTTTTATTGACCGGCAGGTCACCTGTTTGCCGACAGAAAATGAACCTTTAAAAGAGACAGTAATCACAGCTGAGCAAGATTTCCACATACAGAGCCAGAGGGCTTTGATATATGAAAGCTAACATCTCTGACTCCAGCTCTGTGATGTGTCACGTGGAGGTTGTCTGCAGAGAAAAGGATGTGTTGTCATGGAAACCAGACTACAACTGTGAAATTGTGATATACATTATGATACTTAATTGCGACAGACAGCTGACACGTTTGCATCATTTGAGCACACCTTTGTATGTGATCACAGATGAAGCGCGCACACGCATACACACCTTCCCAGCTGAGAGCCAATCAGCTACGAGTATTCATTAGAGCATCCAAGTCACAGCTGTTTGCGGGGATGCAAGCACTGGGTTTACTGGCTGACTGTGTCGGCCAATCAGGTAAAATGTTACTGCCAGGACTAGCCGGTGCAGCCAATCAGGTGTAAGGCTGCTGCTGCGCAGGGTGGGTGGCGCCAGCACCAGCATTTGGCACAGGTTCACCATAAACAGGAGGAACCCTGAGCTGACTAATTGCCGTTGGCGTTGAAATCTGTGTGAGTGAGTGTGTGTGTGTGTGTCCCAAGGTCAGAGTGGGATTTGCCACCAGAGTGCCCTGCAGTAGGTCAGTGTCTGTTTTCCCCCTCAATCTCTCACTGCTTTTCTTATATGGCTTGACATGAGCCCTTGAGCAAGGCTTTATATACTCATGTAAGTTAATACAGTAGTCTATTGTATGGAAGATGGCAGATTAGATAAATGCACAGTGACATGACCAAGTGACACCGCTAATTACCATCTTAGATTTGGCAGATCACATGTTTTATTCCATCTTGGAACAAAACATTTATGCTATTTCATATTACTACTACTACTATATACTAATTGTCATATTGTTTTTTTTCCAGATAAAAACAATAAATGTATTTCACTATTCTGTAATGTCTAAATTTTCGATTATTTTTGTTTTCTGAATTGTTCCTTTAGCTGTTACACCACCATCCATATTTTTTATATTATTATAACTCTCAACAACAGTGTTCATCAACAGCACACTCAAAAAATCAAGTATTTTGTAGTAAGCACACTGACTTTTTGAGCATGCTTAGTATGTAGTATGCAGTTTTGACAAAGCTTTATTCCTGCATTGTGATGAATCTCATCCTTATCAAAACTAAAACATGCTGGCTGCAGAATGTACTTATTTCACGTGTGGATCTACAAACCGTTGCCAGTCGAAGGAGTGTAACTACAGAGGTGCTGGGTTTTTGACAAGCTGTCTGCTGATACTGTTATAGTTTGTGTGACAGCCACTTAAATACACAGCTATGATATAGTATGAGGGATTCTGTGCTTCACGGAGGCGCTCTGTAGGTGGCAACATAGACTATGACTCACCACAACAAGCCAGCACTTGGTAGAGTTTGGTTCAGCTCAGCTGGGTGCATGTGAGTGAGTCTCTGCTGGTCTGTGTGTGTGGTCTTTTGAATATATCTGCCTCTCTGTTCATACAGTGAGTTGTGAGTGTGACAATGTGTTTATCTTTGCTGCCCTGCTGTAGTGTGCATGTTAGTTGGATTTAAAAAAAAAAAAGAAAAGTTGCTGATATGCTCGAGCTCCACCTCAAACACACCGTACAACTGAGGTCAGATACTGCAGCATCAAGTCAAAACACTAAGACTAAGTTGTTTTTAAGTGTTTTTAAATGTTGCAGGTCATGGAAAAGGGTTGAGTATATATAAATACAGAGTGGTCTACTCTGTTGTTCAAACCAAAAATTCACAGCCACTCAAAAGAAGTATGCACAATTTATATTCCATATTTTGTTCCATATTTGAGTTAAATAATAAAAAAACAACCAAGGCTCATGCTTTATAAATCCTGGTAACTGCTACTCCTATTTGTGTTTTTCCTTTCACCAATTATTGAAGGAGTGAAAAGCTGTATCTGTTTCTCATTCGTCAAGATTAGATGCATTAGTTTCAATTATCTCCAGCTGTGGAGAGGTGGAAGGTGCCTCACGTCTCTGGGGGAAAATATTGGGACAGTAAAGCTTGTGTCAGCGATTCTAGTCCGGGAATTTGGGGTGAAGCACTGATCCCTGGCTTGATGGAGCCTGTCTGTCTGTCTGATTCCTCTTCTGGAGGTTGAGCATTTCTCTCTTCAGTGTCCTTCTTTGCAATCCCTTCCTCTCTCCCTCTTATTGATTAATAGACTGTGTTTTGCAAAGGCAGCAGCCTCTTTTCTGCGTTAATCTACTGGTTTGACACTTCACCAAAAATATATGGTGTAGCTTTTAAACCAAACAGGAAAACAAAAACAGCATGACAACACCGTCCTTGGAACATAGTGAAGGCCTTAAACTGCCCAACCATCTACCAACCACTGACTATCACGCATTTTTCACATTTTGCTTATGTTTGGGGAGGTTCACATCCTCACCCACTACACCAAATATTGCAGTGCAAGAGAGGAGTGGTTCAAAGGTTGTCCAAAGACCTCTGAGAGAGATTTAAAAATACCTGTCCAGTACTTAGTTAAGTGAAGAGCAGGACCAGAAGGAGGGAATAAGAGACACAGTCTGGATTTTACACCTCGCACATAGGGGACTCAACCCATATATTTTGGCAAGTTTCTCTTTAGAAAGATAAAGATATGATGTAGCTTTTTGTGGTACATACAGTAGACACTGCCATGACATCATCTCGAGTGCTCCATAATGCTGAAACGAATGGTTGATTAACTGACTTGTCAATCGAAAGAAAATGAATAGCCAACAAGTTTTATTATTGATTCATCGAGAAGTTACTTATCAAGCAAAAAAGCCACAAAAAACGCTGAAACTAGCAAAAAATTTTCAGCTTTGCTTGTTTTTCATGTCAATCACTATCAAATATTTCTGGGTTTTGAGCCGTTAGTTTTTGTGATTGTGATGTGAATTCCTGACACTTTATAGACTAAATAATTAAATAATCAATTGAAAAAAACAATCGAGTGGTAACTATACAGACCACGAGGCATTTTATTTACTCTTTGCAGACAGATCTATAATTACATTGCTAATGTGAGAACACTGAACAAATGGCTGATTTCTTATCTTTTTGTCCGTTTCTGTGATAAGACTTTTGGTATTATAATAATCCAGTTTGAATTTGTATTCCAAGTAGTTGCCTCATTTATTTTGTATTGCCATCTCTCTCATAAGCCCAATGCAGAACTGACATTTCACATATGGTAGAAAATATTTATAACAGATTGACACTAACTGTCAGTCTGCGTTGATGACTAACTGCTCAGGCAAATGCTTCTCTGACTAACTTGTACTGAGGTGAAGCTTTGCGTAGCTGTTAGTAACATGTTAAGTGGTATACTGTGACTAAACGATCCCTGTCTTCATTTGCTTGTGACTGACCCACCCCTCTCATACAGTTTGACAGCAGGATTGATGTGTGGTTCAGCCTGCGGCCTCAGCCCTCCCGTGGTGGCCTCCCGCCATCGCCGCCTCCCACATTTGCGTGGATTGGAGTGTTTCATTATTATGCTCTGAAAGCAAAGTGTGGGCTCTATCGATCTGGCAACATCAGAGTTGCCTGATGTGTATTGACAGGAACGGTTTGTGGTATGTGTGTGACCCATATGAAACAGCGTGCTGGTTTATGCAGGACAAGGGCAAACACATAGAGGTGAACTCAGTTTAACCTGGATGCTCATTCATACCAGCAGGCTGTCTAATTCAGGTGCATGAATGTAGCTACTGTAGGTGTGTTCAACAGGAAAATCAGCTTCAAAGAGGTTGCTGATATGGGGGGGACAACTTCAGCATGTGCATTTCCTAAATACACCAGCACTGTAAACCAATATTCAGTGCATCTGGTGCCAGACCTAAAATAAATCATGAAAACGTCATGGTTTATGGTGTTGGCTGTAAAGTATTGCCGTACCACAGAGTCATGTCTTGCAGTGGAGGTCAGATTTCTCTCTCAGTGCATTGTTCTCACTGTACAGCTGTGTGCTTTGAAGATTGCACAGGTGTGTGATCTTGATTACAACCTCGTTATAAAGTTACAACCTTAAAAGTTGAGGTTTTGTTCCTGAAAGTGTTGGAATTTCCCGTCAGGTTACCGAGGATGCGACCATCTCATGTTCCCTCAGCATGGTAAACACGGCACTGCTTTTTCACACATTGTATAATTTCTTAAATGTTCCATGGCTTCTTACCCAGTTAAACATGTCGGTTTGAAATGTGGCTTTCACTGTCTTCAATGTTATGCTAAACTGATAACAGTTGCGCTAATAAGATAAAATGCATAATGTCACAGCTAACAAAGCTAAACGGCAAGCACTAAGTTACAATTAATCACATGTTAAAGGAATAGTACGACATTTTGGGAAATAGACATTCGCTTTCTTGTTGAGAGTTAGATGAGAAGATAGATACCACTCATATTTGTGCTCCAAAAATGTAGCTACAACCAGCAGCCTGTTAGCTTAGCTTAGCATAAAGACCGGAAATAGGGGAAACAGCTAACCTGGCTCTGTCCAAAGGTAAGAAAATTTGCCTACCAACATCTCTAAAGCTCACGAATTAACACGTTATATCTTCTTTGTTTAATCCGTACAACAATCAAAGCACAGAAATTAAGATTAACCAAGATATAAAATGTTAATTAGTGAGTTTTTGAGATACTTGTACGCAGATTTTGTAACCAAACCAGCTTAGTTGTTTTCCATTTTTCCAACTTTTGTGCTAACCAAACAGATATGAGAATGAGTGACATTATCATCTAACTCTCGACAAGAAAGCGAATAAGCGTATTTCCCAAAATGTCCAACTATTCCATTTGGTTTTAGACCACAATGAGATGGCAACATGTAGCCTTTCTGCTAACAGTTACAAATAACCAGGATGCTTTTTGATTCATTTTGCTCTTGCCAACTACACTTTAAGCCAAAATTCGTTTAAAAAAAAAAAAATGCTGTTGATGGAGCAGAAACAAGAACACACAGACATCTGTGACAGTGTATGACCGCTGAAAGTTCAGCTGTGGTAGCTTGTTGTTTAGTTTCTCTGCTTGCACTAATTAATGGACTTCCAGTGACTTGTATACATTTATATATTGCAGAAGCTGTATCTTACAGCTTGTACCATGTTGCTTGTGCAGCCGCATCGCATTTTTGAGCAACAACATGCACATCTGTCATAATGCATTTCAACATACATGTAACCTGAAATGGAGAAGGATGTAGCACACTGTGATACATCCAGTGTCAGGTGTGAGGTCACGTGTCTTGTCTCTGTTGTGAATCTGTATATTAACACACACAGTGCATTCTGGGTAATGACAGTGTGGTTTATGAGTCATAATTATGCACACTGGGGCGTCACAAGGCAGAGTGTTGAGGCTTATCCACACAGACGCATGTGTGTGTGTGTGTGTGTGTGTGTGTGCCTGCGTTGCCTGAGTTGCCTGAGTGTGTTTAAGTGAAAGAGAGAGAGAGAGAGAAGTAATCCAATCTTTGTGAATGAGAGGGAAATCACTCCCTCCTCCTTTTCCCCGCTCTGTCTCCCTTCCCCCTCTGTGTCTCCTCTGCCAGCTCCCATTGGTGTGTGGCGTAATTAAAATGATCAGCTCATGTGAATCAGACATGTGTGTGTGTGTGTGTGTGTGTGTGTGTGTGCATTTGTTTGCAGCTGAAATTCAGTCCTGAGGCCTGAGAGGATGAGCTAGTGTGAGTTAACTGAGAAGACAGGAAACGTCAGAGATCTTTAACCTCCTCTCTGTCACACCTCTCACACTCATTTAATCCCTGTTCTTTCTCCACCTCACTTTACCTTTGTGTAGCGTGACTACATACAGGTGGATTGTGGGTGTTGAGGGGATGAAGGGAGTGGGAAGTCAGATTGGATTATACAGAACGACGTGTGACGTATGTGAATATAATCTGTATGTATTTGGACAGTGACACATTTTTTATTGTTTGGACTCCAGAACATTGGATTATAAATGAAACAATGACAATGAGGTCAAAGTGCTCACATTCAGATTTAATTTGATGGTTTTCACATCTACCGTATATTGCATGAACTGTGTAGGAATAATAGAGTCATTCCTAAATCCCCCAATTTAAAAATAAAAACAGTTGAACAATTGGCTGCTCAGGTGTTTCTTGTTAAGGTGTGTTTCATTTCATGGTAACTTCGAAATAATTGTCATCTCTCAATTTGAGGACTAAATAAGTGTCAATGCAAGTAAAGCCGGCCATCGTGAAGCAGAAAAATCAGAATAAATAAGAGATAAAACTCTTTGCAACTGTCCAGCAGTTAAAGAAGACTTCTGATATGTGCAAAAACTACCATTAAGACAAGTCAGCATGGGCTGGCACAACCTCAGAGAATTGATCACAATCTTTTTACACCTCAAGAGTAGAGAGGCCAGGTTGCAGTGGCAAAAAAAGTTCACTTTTATTGTCTCCCTCAGGAGAAACTTTAATGTAATATCCATTACTTGTGTTTAACTGTGATATAGAGTTCTATGCTCTTTCACAGAGAACAAATGTCACAATGCAGCCAAAACAACCGGACATTTTTAACATATTTTTCTTAATGTTCCTTGGCCGTAACAAAATATGGAATAACACTGGTGGGGGAAGCACTACAACAGTGTGCCTACTCAATGGGGAAGTACTGCTACTTTAGTAAGTAAGCAGGCTAGCAACTGTACATAAAAAGGTGTCTAGATACAGTCCACACTTAAACATACTACACTTCTACATACAAGTGCTAAGTCTCAGTTTTAATTTGAGTTGGTTTACATCAATATAGAGAGAACTGTGTGGGAGTTATGGCCCTTTTAACACATGGTGAAGCACAGAGCTTGAAGAACCAAAAACTGTCCAAATACTTACTGTCTGGACCATTTATAGACAGATGAGGCAAAAAAACCCACAATAAAACATGACAATATGAAGATGTTCTGTTGTATTATTTTAATGGAAATGTACCAGCTGATTAAAAAAAGTAGTTATTTTTCAAAAAGAATAAAAAGTGAACTATGAACATTATGCATTACCCAGCACCTTCCAGCTAACCAACAGTGCTGCCTGTAGTGTATCAACACACTTCCCAAATCTGATGCCACCTTCCCTGCCAGTCTCTCATCAGCAGCATCATTTTTCTCTCGATCTTTGTTATATTGACCCTGTCCTGTCCTTCCTGCCCCATGTCACACACACACACACACACACACACACACACACACACACACACACACACACACACACACACACACATACAGGCACACGTAGTCATGCTGTGCGTGGGACAGAAGGCCATCCCTCCTGCTGTATGCTAATAGCCAGGTTGTTACAGTAGCAGTTGGCTACACTTTCTCTCTCTCCCTCCCTTCCTCCCCTTAACACACACACACACACACACACACACATGCATGCATGCACACACACACACACATTTGCACATGCTCATACAGTGGAAACAGAGGTGTGTAGCTTTGAGGATTAGAATAAAATCTGCTGCCTGTTTCAAACCTGAGAGTAGAGATAGATTGGGGGATGGGTGTATACTGTAAGTGGAGGCTGGATGTCCTTTCACCCTTTCTCTATTCTCTCTCCATCTTTTTCTCTCTCCCTCCCCCATGTTCTTGCCCTACCTCTAACTCTCTCTCTCTCTCTCTCTCATGCAGCTTATCTTCATCCCTCCCAGTCATTTAACTCAGATGGACAGACTACCTGTCTATCCATCTGTCCACTCCTCTATCCCCTTCCCTCAACCCCTCCTTCTTTTTTTCTTTTACTCCAAATATCCCAGCCTCCTCTTTCATCTGTATGTTATAAAATCATTCCTACTTTTTTCCCCATCTTTGACCCCTGATCTGTCAGTCTGCTGTGTTTTTTCCTCTTTTGTTTTTTTCTTTTACTCAGTTTCTCTTCTCTGCTTACATCGAGACTGAGGCTGTATACTCTCACAGTACCGCACACAAACACACAAACTAGAGTGAAGACTACAGTGGTGTCCATTTTGGTACTAGAATATGGTGGAAGAAAGAGAAAGATGAATGAAGTTAAGTCAATGAGAGCTAATTTTCATCTTGCATCTTACGTTGAGCCATAAAGAATTGCTTAGTTACATGGATGCTCTTATGTCATAAAAAAACGCCACAGATTTTAGATTTCTGACATAACTTGATTTGTCAGAAAGAGATTATATCATCTAACTGCAGATTTTTTGGCTTGTTTTAGGAAAATAAAATTTAATGTCTGAATAGCAGACTAAATGCCTTAATCCGGGATCAGACTACGTAATATCAGCCCAATAATGGACTGACCCACACTGGGGTCGACACAAGGTGCAGCATCATGATGTTAGAATGTGAGCATTTTTTGCCTTCTTACTTAGTTTTGTAACGTGCTTTGCGACGTTGACCCAGAGGAGCACAGAACGCACCTGTTGGTGCAATATCACCCTCTGTTCACTATTCTAAATGTATGCCGCAAACCACCACGCTCACCCTCTTTCTGCTATGTCAGAAGGATAGAGACGACGCACCAAGCGATGATGGATGATCCCAGTTTCACTTTCATTCATATGTAAATATGTGTTGGTACTGTCAGGTGGAATAGTGAAGTTGGCCCCTGGCTCTTGCTCGTTCTCCCTCGTTCACCTACAGTATGTCATGGAAGTTGTATAGAACGCCATGATTGGTCTAATGTATAGTCTGCCGTGTCTCTGGGCCAAATAATGGCAATAATGTATGACCTAATTTGACACAGTTACCATCTATAAGGTAAAACATTTTGTAATCTGATCCCGGCTTTTTATTTTCAAGTGCATCATTGGCTTATAGCAGCTTGTGTTAAACAATGTGGATTAATGTAAAATACTCTAACATTCATTGCCTGAACTTACCTTGTATGCATTAATCTGGCTGCATGGAGCTGTTGGGCATAAAAACTGTTTAACATTTAAAGTGGCTGCTGAACTGACAAAACAAGCTGAAACAGATTTTGAAGCCACTTGACTCCACCAGTGAAGTTCAGTTTACTCATCATAGGAAGTACCACTCAGCCTGTAAAAACAGAGGTTTTTTTTAACAGAAAAGTTTGCCTTACTAACTGGCATGACTGGCATTTACTAAGCTGGGGGGAAGTATGGGAAATGTAAGATCTAGCCTTTTTGGCACTTGACCCAAACTTAAAGGACCAATGTGTAGGATTTAGTGATATCTAGTGGTGAGGTTGCAGATTGAAACCAAATGAATACACCTTCCCTCCCCCTCCCCTTCCAAGCCTGTAGGAGAACCTACGGTGGCCGCAAAAGTTGCGAAAAACGTGAAAGGCCTTCTCTAGAGCCAGTGTTTGGTTTGTCCATTCTGGGCTACTGTAGAAACATGGCGGTGCAACATGGCGGGCTCCATGGAAGGGGACCCGCTCCCTCTGTAGATATAAAGGGCTCATTCTAAGGTGATGAAAACACATTTCTCATCTTCAGGTGATTGTAGACTAATTAAAACATACTTATGAATATTATATTTTATTTCTGCCAAATCCTTTCCATTAGATGCCACTAAATTCTACACACTGGACTTTTTAAAGTCAAGATATCTCAAAATGTGTCTCTTGCAAGCCTCCCAACTTTGTGGAGCACAAAATCACTGGAGTACTGCTTTAAATTTGTGCTTCACTTCCTCTGGAACTGTAACGATGCCTCATCTCTGCACGCATGCTACATGATGCAACTTAATGCAATCTAATTTGAAGTAAATATCTTTCTCCAGGGTCTAGTAAATATGTGAACTAATATCACATGGATATAAAGAGCACAAGGATGAAATTAGATTTATTCCACTAGGTGAGACTTGTGGCCAAACAGCATTGTATGTAGGCAGAAAGCCAGCTCTAAATTGCTGTCAAATTGCAATGCCGACTGTCGTCCACACCAATTACAGAGCAAACCATGTCATGCAACAACTGTAAAACCAGTCCGATCAATGAAATTGCCTGCTGGCAAAACACAGCAGGACAGATATGATGTGGATGATGTGAGGGGAGTGAGCTGTACTAGAAAGAGACCACGGGTGGGATATTTTCCCGGGATATTGGAGTGTGTACAGTAAATATGGGAGGGATTTATTGGTTACTGGCAGACCAATGTGATTGGAACCTACCCAGAAGATTAGTAGCCACACACCACTTTACTGTATGTATCACTATAATCTACATGTATCTGGATAAATGGAGCACATGAATATTAAAAGGGCAAATGTTTTTATTGCATGGACAAATTTGGTGGCTTTCTTTGTGTTTTGTCGATAGGAATTGACCCTTATTCCACTGTTGCACTATTTTATTTTATTTTTTTCCAGCATTTTCAAATTGTATGGTGTCTTTTAGGAATATTTTATGAATTGAAAACCTGCAGAAAATGCTTTTCTATATTGTAATGTAAAGGTTCACATTCATTCTGTTCACTGGCAGTTGAGGCTCATAGTAATGTATTGCTTTTTTTCATCCCACCTGTATCCTTTTTTATTAATGAACATCCATTATAAGCTTTCAGTTCGTGTACGTACATGTGTGTGTGTGTGTGTGTGTGTGTATGTGTGTGTGTGTGTGTGTGACTGTGTTGCATCCGGAGCTCCACCCAGGCCTGGCATGCCACCTCAAATCATATGCGAGAAAGATGGGAGCCATCAGATGAATTAAAATCTGTTGCTCCTCCTCCTCGCCTCTCTTCCCTCTTCCCTCTCTCCAAGCGGGCTTACGCATCCTCGCCTCAGCCAATCCGGCAGCTGAGAGAGGAGAGAGCCGAGGGGGGGGTAGGGGGTGTGAGAGGAGGAGGAAGAGGGGAGGGGGAGGAGGGGCAGGACCAGCAGCCTCCAGGGCTGGCGGCCCATCGCTCTTGTCACAGCTGGGAGGGGAGGATGGCTGGGAGGGGAGGAGAAGGAGGAGGGAAGGGGGGAGAGGGGGGGGGGGGGGGTGGAGAGGGAGTAGGTAATCCAATGAGACACAGAGAGGAGAGGCAGTGCGAGGGCAACGCCTCACAGCACCGGGAATCTCTCTCTATCTCCATCTCTCTCTCTCTTCCCCCCCCTCTCCTCTGCCTCTGAAGCGTAAAAACCAAAGGACTCTCATCTCCCATTCAGTCTTCTCTGTATGTGGCTGAGAGCTGCTATCATATTTTCAAGTCTCTTTCATATTTTCACCATTTCTCCTTCATTTTTTTGCCTAATTTTGCCTCTCAACCAGCTAAAGGATGAATTTGTGACCAAAAACCAGGATTATTTTGGTTACTCGTGTGTGTGTCTGGGAGGCAGCATCTTTTAATGGAATCATCTTTGTTCTGAGCTCACAGCTGCTGAGTGTACAGAGGCTGCTAGTGGGGAAATAGGTTAGTGTGCCTGTTCGGTGCCGGGCAGCAGAGGTGATTGAATGTTCTGTGCACGGAGGAGACCGAGAGGAGGGGGATGCCTTCCTGGCGGTAGCGCTCTCTAGCCCTGCAACCATTTGGGGAGAAGGTGACCGGGATGCTGCCGCTAACCTCCGACCTCTAGCGAAGTGTCAGCGAGCAAATTCAGCGCAAACAAAAGGAGATTGTAGCTGAAGAAAAAGCAGCTGAGACAACAAATACAGACATTTTTTGTTTCCATTTTTGTAGTCGCGGAGCAGGACTGACCTGTGTGTCTGCTGAGTGTGGACACCATGGACATCAACCTTCAGTCGCACCGATTTTACTTCCCCCAGATCTACTGTGCTGATCCGGGGGCTCAGCCGCAGCTCACTGAGTTCAAAGTCAGGTAGGCAAACAGGGGTGGGAAAGGTGTTTATGATGGATCCATCACTTGATGAGAGATCTATCACTATTCCTGAATGGAGTCAGGTGTGATGTCTCCATTTGCCTTTGTCACAACTCATGTTTAGATCTACCTAAAATATAACCCGAACATCATGATAGTCTTTTACAACAGATCCCCAGCTGCTGTTGCTGCCGCTGTTGCTGCATATAAATTTTTGTATATGATGAGTGCCGCTGTGAGCGCCTGGTTGCCCTTGCAGGGGGATGGGGCTGCATGCTAATGTGTTAGCTAGCTGTGCAGAAAGTGTTAGGCTCCTGGGAGAAGCAGAGGGCATTGATGGCCTATGAAGGAGCTTGCCAAGTTTGGACAGAGGGGGTGACAGTGCCGCAGTTGTGTTATATTCGCCGTTTACTCCCTGTGGCCGCTGTAGCCCTCTTGTTGGCTGCCTCTGTGGCTCTTTTGTTCTCTGTGTTTGCGCTCTTTCTGCTAGTCTTCCTCTCCAATCAACGCTGAAAGTGCTCAGGGTGCCTTGTTGCATCCACAGCCGACGCCTGCCGTCATGGTTTCAGAGCGCTCCAAGACGCATGCTCAGATATGCAACAGCTTCCCTGCTCTTTGTCTTGTTGAGACATAATTGTGCTGGATGGAGCTGTTGCATTCAGCCGTGCAAGAACTCACACCTGATGCTGTGTGACATCCAGGCAAGAAAATGTTTCATTTCACTTCAGTGAAGCACACATTCACCTATTATTTTGGTCTTCTTTCAGCTATGTGTCCTTGTATCCATCACCATACATCCATCCTTGCATCCATGGTTTGAGATGTCCTTGTAATCTGGTGTGCGATATGTTTGACGATTCCTTCTCTAACAGCTCTGATTAGTGCAGCTTTAAGGGACTCAGCCAGAGTTTTGCCCCACTAAGCAGCTTTTAGCTTGGCCAGGGCTCCAGGCGGGAGCAGCTTTATGGGGCTACAGCGTGTCACTATCACGGCCTGGCCGAGCTCCCTGGTGGCTCTATGGGAGTCTGAGGGCCACATCACCGAGAGAAAGAGAGAGAAAGAAAAGATAAAAGTGAAAGTATTTTTAACCATCTCCATTAAAAAAAAAGGATGAGAAATAAGGAATAGTGTATGTCTTTACCCATTTCAATTTTTGTTAACTTTTGGGGATGACTTAATTTATCACATTTCTTTTAGATTATTTTTTTCAGGCTTTTTGATTTTATTTGACAGACAGTGTAGAGACAGGAAACTGGGGGGAGAGAGAGGGGTATGACATGCAACACAGGTCCCCCGCTCGGGAGTCAAGCCATGGACGTTGCGTTCATATGGTATGCACCTTAACCATCAGGCCACCAGGGCGTCCCAATATATCGCATTTTTAACCCTAATGTGATACTGTATATGTCATACCTGCTGTGTTTTAGCATCGTCCTTTTAGTCCACAACGGTTATTTACACGACGTTTTAAGCCTAATAAACAATTAAACAGATTTGATCCGCTGCAGTCTCACTTCAGTGACCTTTCGTGAAATGTCTGCATCGGCAAACATCAGAAAATGTCAGCAAATATCAGCGTTTGATGTGTCTGTGTAGACTACAACCTCAATGGGGGAAAAAAATACAGTCTCACACATTTCCCGGCTGCGCCTTTACACCTCTGCTCTTCTTCGCTGCAAGAAGGACACACAAGGGAGCAACACCAACACACACACACACACACACACACACAAACACACAAACTGCCTGCATTTGTAGAGTTTAAAGAGGTTTAAAGTGTGATGTGTTTTCATTAAACCAATTCAAGCTCACAAATTAGATTTTATGTAATGATTACTCACAGACTGCTGTATCTATTTCTGTGCAGATTAACCACTTGCCATATTTTTCTTGAATGTCAAAGTTAGTTCAGCGCAATATAAATAGGAAACAGCTACACAGGCGGCATCAATAACCATATTATTGCAATTGCAAGGTGAACCTATTAGAGCTTGAGTGAGAGGGAAGATGAAGCAGAGAGACTGTAGATAAGAAAATGAGAAACCAGGAGAGACAGAGGAAGAGAAAAAGGCATGGGAGGGACATGAGATGAGAGGGAGAGAACATAAGAGACCAGGGGAGAGAGGGGGGATGGTGAGAAAAGCAAAGCTAAGCAAAAGGGAAGAGAGAGTGGATTGAAAATGTGAGAAGGGAAACGGGCAGACTGATGGAGGTGGAATTAGAGGAGAAAGGAGTGATTGTAGGGAAAAAAAAAAAAGGAAAATATGTTTGAATGTTTTGGTGGGTTTTTGGTGCAGCACATGCCTTGGAAAAAAACCTTTACAAAAGGATGCTGGGATATTAGCACCAGCCTGGGCTCCATGGTGACCGATGTAGCCACGGTATAGCCAGATAACCATGACAACCAGTGCTTGCCAATCCATGCGAGCACATAGACACATGTATCTATGTATCTACATGTATGTACACACAGGCACACACACAAACACATACAGAGAGAGTGAGAGACCTTCTGCTGCAATACTTCATCAAGCTATAAGGGAAAACCCCTTCTTGTTATGTTGTGTGTTCACATCCATGTTTTCTTTTTCCAGAGGATGCACAGCAATTATATTAATTCAAGAAAAGCAACTTGTTCATTTCAAAAACAAATAATTGTGTCATTTTTTGATTGTCCATCTGTCGACATGCTGAGCACTTGTTACAGCTACTTTTTTGATTGATATTTTCATGGGCAAAGAAAAAGAAAAACAATGAGGATAATCAACTCTAAATGTCAAATAAATTCAAAATAGAAGACATTTTGCTTCAAGGGGCAAGTTTTAACGACTGTTAGCACGCTGAAACTTGCTAATTTGCGGTTAAGCTACATTAAAATGTCAGCAGAAGGTCAGGTAATGTCAGTAAGGTGAGGTTTTTTGACTTGGGTGTGTGATATCAGATAAAACTAACTGTGTGTTTCCCCTTTTAAATTAGCCTTATTGACTATATTAGTGTTAATATGTGATTTGATGTGGCTGTAGGCTGACTGCTAGCGACGCTTTGCAGCCATTTTGCCACAGGGATGTTGACACTTCTGTAGTTCTTTTCACCACGAAGGAGATATTGTCAGAAATTCAGGATGAAATCACAATAACTCTGACTCAGAATTACAACTAGGAGGTTACATGATCGTTTTTCCCCGCTCTGCATATCATAATTGAATGATATGATGTGAATGAGACATTAGCTCTATTCCAGTCTTCCCTCCGGGTGTGGTATCGACTGCATACAATACATTTGTCTTTAGAAAACAAATATAATGTGATGGAATTTCACTACAAATCAGTTTTACATAATTGATGATGACATTCATTAAAAGCAGACTGGATATACAGTATAAAGCTGTTTGTTTCTGTTGTTAGCCAGACAGGGATGCGCTTTTAAAGGGGGTCAGATAACGGATAACTTTACACATCTCAACATGCCCTGTGCTAAACACCAAGGAGATTAGATTCTTGCAGCTTTACTCCCAAAGGATGAAAGGAAAGAGGTGATCAGAGGACAATTCCTTTTTTCTCCAAAGTTCCAAATGTGTGCTTAAATCAAGACAACTTCAGGTTTTCTGACCCCACCCACTCCTTTCAAAAAAATGAGATTACGGTTGTACTTGCCAATTCATCTTCAGCTCCTTTACTTCATTCACCTTAAAAGCCTTTGACTTAAGTCCAAGAGCAGCTGTAATGTAGCCTAAGTTATTGCTTGAGGATTAAGTCTTGGGATGATGGAAGGGCTTTCTGTTTTCCAGGATTCCCAGAGGAGACCAAACGTCAGTATTATTCCCTCAGTGCGCTGTGGTCTGACAGATTAGAGATGCAGTCCACCGCACATGCATGTCAAACAGAAGAAAGCACTGCTGGAAATTTGTGACATATTCTGGGTCATTGAATCCACTGAGCAATGATTTGTGGCACAAAGAGAGACGGCACACAACCACATGTCCACTGTGGCACTGAGTATGTTGCAAAAGATGACGAGTCGTCCAATTACAGATGCATCGGATGCCTGGGAGTGTGTGTTATGCAGACTATCAGGTCCTACTGTAGTCTGCAATTGAGAGCACTTAACCTAATGGCCCTCAGCAAACGTTCAACTGTAAAATGGATCACATGGAGTCATGTCTGCCTTGTGTGTGATTGCATCTGTGCATATGTGTGTGTTTGTGTGTATACCTTCACAGTAAGTAACAGCAGTTAAATGGCATCATGGGGATCAGAGCACAGCCCCAGGGCATCTCCTCAGCTTCTCCATCTTTTAAACCTACTTTTCCTACTTATAGATGGATTCTCTATAAGTATTGCTTTTACGCAATTGGTTCTCACCTACAGCGAGAGCATAGCCGGGAAAAATTTTTCCCCTCCGCCAAATGGAGACGCATGCATTTTTTAAAGCTAGCCCTGCTCTTCACTGTCGTCCCTATCTTCCGTATCTTTCTGCCTCCTCTATTTATCTTTCTATCTGCTTTAATCTCTCTTTTCTCCTCTCCCTTGTTCTCTTATCTTCCTGTCGCTTGTTTCTCCCTTTTTTTATTTTTGCTCGTTCTCGCTCTCTCTTCCTCTCAGCATGGGGTCTGATCGCCTCTGCCCAACCGTTTGATTCATGGCTCATGCCTGGGCTGATTGGGAGAGTGATTAATCCTGCCTGCGTGCGTGTAGACTGACACACACTCATCGGTGGAAGTCAACAAAGTGTGATTCCTATAATATGTTTACAGTAGCGCTCAGCTTCAGCTGGAGGTAGACGAGGACAACCTGAGGCTCTAGACTCGCTATTAAACATTCCAGCAAACGCTCATTAAGCCGAGATCAAGATTCCCACGAACAACAAACTAGACAGGAATGTCTGGCTCCTTGCTGGACTCGGAGTCTTAAATGCCACAACAGAAATTAAACGTCCTTTAAGGTGATCTACGTACACCTGCAGGATTCAAATCTCATCTACATGCACCTTATCAAATCTCAGCTGTTCACAGCAGATTAACTTGTTTGTTTAGGGATGCAGACAACTCATCAGGGATCTATTGACCATGTGTTGTCTCCGCTGAAGCTTATGTTATGTCAGAGGATTTGGCCGTCTTTGCAGAGACATAAAGGACCATCCGAAGTCTAAATCCTCCACCGCTGAGTCTCTCAGTTATTTTCCACTCTCTCTTCTGTCTCCCTGATATAAACCCAATGGGGTCAGACATGGACAGTCCTTCCTTTTTATTTCAGTTGTTCTGCTTTGCATTTGTGACAAGTCAGGAGGGAGCAACGCGATGTGAGGGCGACAGTTAAGAGTTAAGACCGTCCAAAGTAAGCTGAGCTTTTTTTTTGGGAAGTCTCGCCAACTTCTTTATTAGATCTTGCATACCAGATATTTTTCTGACGTGACAACACACCTTTACGAGCTTTTACATTTTATACAAAACACTCAAAACCTCAGGAAAATTAAAACATCTCCCTTCACAACCACGAACACACCACTTAAACTTGACGTTAATCTCTTAAGGCAAGATTTTCCCATCCGTCACACTTAATAAAGCATGCTGTTATTGGCCAAACATAAGAGTTGAGAGTACCTGATCTTGCATTAAACCTCTTGAATCTGCCCTCCCCAATGAAATTTCCCACCGCTGTGCTGCTTTTTCAGGGTCCCAGCATTAGCGCTCAGGGTTGAGGAAACTCTTAAATGCTTTATGTGATCATGTGGAGCAGCAGTAAAAGAAACCTCATCCTTGCTCTCTCCTCACAGGCTTTCAGCTGGAATTAAACCATAAATTCAGACCTGTGTTTTTTTACAGCACCAGGACGTGGCTTTATTCCTTTTGGACGTCCCAGCCGACCTCTGCGGGCTGATTCCGACACTTTTAAGGCTATATTAACGGTTTAAAAAGAGAACAGAGAGAACCCCCAAAGCAAGGAAACATGCACAGTAGACACAGCAGATAGTTATATATGCTTTACGGTCTGCGGAGTCTGTCGCATCTGCCTTCGAGGCGATGGTTAAGTGGTTAGAGCTCATACAATATTTCATAGCAGCACGGCGACTCCCACACATTCACATGGATGCATACGCCCGTGCTAATACACAGTTGCTACCTCGTGAGATGAGTCGTTTGATTATCAGAGGATGAGACAGGACATTGTGTAGTATTGTTGCAAAGACGGTGGGGTCTGTAATTAAAGAGCAGACTGTCTGAAGGCTTATGTTGTATGCTGTTTTTTTTATTTATATCTCACTGCTCATTCATCTTTTCTTCACAGCCATATTTTCTAGGCCAAGCAAATATTCCACTCCAGTTGTCATGCCAACAGATTAGCGTGTTCTTGCGTGGTCTCAGCAGTAGAGTCTAGGAGTGTGTGTGTGTGTGTGTGTGTGTGTGTGTGTGTCTTCTCTGCAGGGTCTCCAGGCTCTGGCGTGCATTGAAATACACACAAGTTCAAGTACAGACACACACACACATACACTCACAGTTTGATTAGCATGTTTTTGAATAACTTTATACATAAAGGTGTTAATGTTTTAACTCATTCTCCTAAGCATACCATAGCTTTACAGATGGATGGATGCAGGTGTCACACCTTCTCTCGCTCTCTTGTTTAAAAAAACTGTTTTGAGATGATGGAAGAGCTAGGAAGTGCTCGTAGGAAGCTCAGATTTCAGTATTAGTTGCCCAACAGCACTGAATTCACAAGCTTTGGTGCTGAAAAAACACAAAGAACTCAGAAAACATCATTAAAAACATTATGTGAATTAGCATTAAAACTGCTGCTTAAATGTCAGCGCTTCTAGCATTTAAAAGTACTGTCAGTCATAATGTCAACTTATTTCATGTCTCTGACAGCTGATTTTTCCACAGTACTGACTTGAACTGAAACCAGAGTCTGCCTTTAAGGTTGCAACAACACATTTATAAATTTAGTCTACAGCTAAAATAGCTGCTCTGTGAGGCTGTATGCAGCATTGTTGGGAGCTAAATGCTATATGTCAACATGCTAACGTGCTCTCAATGATGTTGATTACATGCAGGTATAATGTCAACCATTTTGCCATCTTAGTTTAGCGTGTTAGCATGCTGATGTTTGTTAATTAGCTCTAAACAAAAAGTACAACTGAGATTGATGGGAATGTCTTTAGTTGAGCAGGTTTTGGGCCATAAACCAGATTAAAATATTGTGATGGTGGTTCTAGATGAAATGTTAAAGGATAACCAAAGTTATTACAAGTGGTTTCAATCAAAAACCAAGTGTTAACCTAATGGTGGCGCTAGAGGAGAAGTCAGAGAGTCAATCAAAGCCACATCACACATGAATGTCTGTACAAAATTAGATGGCGATCCATCCAATAGTTGTTGAGATATTTCAGTCTGGATCAAAGTGGTGGAGTAACCAACCAACCAACCAACCAACCAACCAACATTACCATCCCAAGAGCCAAACGTCTAGCCAGAGGATTGTCATAGTGGCTAAAAATACAAATAAATGTGATTGGTAGTATGTGGGCTTAAACTTGCAAAAACACTGGCATATGTTCGTTTAAACTGATATTTTCTGGCTATATTATGTCCCAGCAACTGTGTCATTGGTCTAAAACTGTGTACAGTTTGCTAGATTAGTTTGCACAATAGCCTGTAAAATTGGGCCAGTGAGTGAGGTGATTTAAAACTCCAAGTCCATAGAGATGAAGTTTAGAAAGCGCTGTTCTATTTTGGTTCTCATATGCAGTGTCATATCCAACAATAATAACTATAACTGAGTCATACTTCAGCTTTCCCATGAACTGACTGTCCTCTCTGTCAGGTCAGAAGACAGCCTGTCCTTAACTACAGCATTTACACAAGCACACAGTGAGTGAATAACTGAGTGAGCATGATTCCCAAAAACGTGTAACCTAATTCAGCCAAGGCCAGTTATTTTTAGACTCTCCATTCTCAAGTTGTGCAATTTGGTTTGTTTTATAACTGTTTGTATTAGGGCCGGCAGCCTGTTTTGAAAGTCTGCTGTCAACGCAGGCCCATTTTTCTCTCTTCTGTCTCTTTTTACTCTCCCTGTTTCACTTTTTTCCACACACACCCTCCCACCCCCACCCCTTCACCACCAAAACCTCAAATACGCAAGCAAGCAAGCTGCTTATGTAACTGTCCTGCAAACCAGCCTGACAGTTCGCTTTCTTTTGGACCAGTTTTCATAGATATACACATAAACATGCAGTGGTTTATACCTCATTTTTGGATTCCTGTATCAATAAATGGGGATATTCTTAAATAAACGTAGGAAGAATCAAACTATAATATGTGGATGTCTTCACCAACATGTTAACATCAAATATGCTGTACATAGGCATTTGTACTGGATCAGAAATGACATATTTAGCTATTTAGTTTTAATTTAAGAGGGCTTTTTACAACACATCCTCATAATGAAACAACCACATTGTACCTTGTACCATTTGCTGATTGTACCTGCACTCCAGAATGACTCATCGGAGCGTTTTCTAATATGCTGCCTCTAACGGCAGTAATCGTAAAAAATAATGATGTTTTATGGTGTGACAACGCTGTGGTTAAGGTCTGGTTAGGTTTAGGCACAAAAACCACTCGGTTGGGGTTTAGGGAAAGATCGTGGTTTGAGTTAAAATGATCCCTTGAAACGTGGTGTGGGTTAAAGTTACTACTTAAAGTCATGCAACCTTCGTCATTATGGCAACAATAAACACCACAACACCCCACAAATCACCCCACCGTATCCCATGCAAAGGGGATGCATTATCTGCATTTATGCATGAATGTTGGACTGTATGTGCATTTGTTAATTGTTAAAATGAAAACTCTTAATTATTGTGGACATATAAACTTTTAATTTTTAATTTCACTGCTGTTTTTGAGCTTTTAAAGGGAAGTTGTGTTCTGCTGTTGACACGGTTTTAGTTTCGTGCAGTAAAAGATGAACTCCATGTTAACGCCACACTTTGCTTTATGCTAAGTTAACTCCAAACCCAGTTGATGTTCGAAGGCCATTTCCTGGAAATAAGTGTGAGTATTTCAAAGATGAGTTGTAGCTCAGTGTAGGTGAGATAATAAGTTTTCTTGACATCTAGGTCTTCACAGGATTTTCAAACATAAGGCAACACACCTTTGTGAAATTAACATAGAAACACATATCACAGTGTGTGTTGGTGTTAAAATTACATGTTTTATTTTGTGTCAGAAGCACAGGCCTGGTTACCACAGAAAGTGGCACAGAGGAATCTGTGCTAGAAGCTTGGTGAATTAGGGAATATTTGCTGGACCAGTTGGTGCACTGCTGTAGCTGGAAAGCTAACCACTAACATGCTACCCAGCTGGGAACATGCAGTCATAATAGCTCCCTCAGTTTCTTTCTATTTCCTCTGTACTGTGCTGTTTACTCCTCCGTGGTATTTTGTTGTTGGAATTTGTGCATCATTTCATTCAACAGAGTTACTGAGGAAGGGGAAAAAAGCTGTCCGAGCTAACAAGCTTGTTCGCTCTTAAACTCAGTCGCTACATTTAAGTTGCATTCAAGTGAATTATACAACTTTGGTTAATGCTTGTTTACTATATTTTGTCACTGTTAATGTAAGGTGGTGTGCTGAAAGAGAAAAGCTTTTACTAAAAATTAACAGACTAGTTTTAGTTTTTTAATTTGAAGAAATATGGTTTCTATCTTTCTGTCAGTGTTGCTGCCTGCAGTACTTCTAGCTGAGTCTTTTCCACAGTCTTTTTTTGGGGAATTGTATTTTTGTCTCACTTTTCATGCACAGAGAATACATTTGTATGCCAAAACTTTGTGACTGTTATACAGAGTTTCAGGAGAACGAACTGCCTGAACATTTTTGCAGAGCAAACACGGCTGACATCCAACATAGCAAGCTCTAGTTTCTCAGATGCTGCAGCATCAATAGCATCTAACTGGGACAAACTCTCTCTGTCAGTGGTGCATCTTCCCTGTAGTAGTGATTGACAGGGGATGAGTGTTTAGACACTCAGATGGGAGCAGAAATTATTGTCACTTAACCAAAGTAGCTCCTCGTTTTGCCAGCTGACCCCAGCGGTTGGATTGCAGTGACGATTTAGCACAATTTATTCGATTTTCTATTAAAGCTGAGGTTTAGCTCAGGCTAATGTAGCTTTGCCTGGTATGCTTATAAATGTTTAAGCTGTCAGCTGTTCTTCTTTCTGCTTTATGCAGCTTTGATGTTTCATGCAGTCGATGCTCACACATGCAGATACACACTTCAAGTCAGAACAGACACACATAATTGTATGCATATATAAGAAGTGTCATTGTGCAGCATTTTTGGCCAATTTGCAGGCACAGGATCCTCCATCATTTTCCTCTTGTTTAGGAAAACCGAGAGCATTTTGTAAGAGTTAGACAAAAGTACAAACAATTTGTGGTGACAATTGTTCTGCCAGCTAACTCTCGGGATTTGGCTGTTCCCTCTAAGCAGCTGGCTGCGTGACACAAAGACACTTTTTGTGATCTGCTCTCCTCTTTCATCGCTACTGAACTACAAATTCAAAAGATATCTGTACCGCTTTAAGGTATACAATGAAAAGTAAATTGAATCAGCAACTGTAATTGACGAAAATAAAGATATCCTACCACTGAGCTGAATATTGTTACAACCCAAATTGATTTTCTGTCTTGTCTTCACCTGTAGGGACTTTTAACATCCTCTTTAAATAAAACAGTGAATGTGACAGGCGCAAAGGGAATGAGTAGACTCAAATTCGTAGTCTGTTGAGACACCAGAACAGCAGACAGAAACATTAGTCAGGAATGTTGGAGCTAAATCTTGGTCTGGGATATAATGGAGCAGCTCGTCTCGTCTCAAGGTCTCTGTGTAATGATTGTATTGAGGCTAAGAGAACAGGACTGTTGTTTTTGCAACAAATCTCAGAGGAGAATCCAGTATTTGGTTTGCAAATGACTTTGCCAATATATTCCACCTCAGATCTAAGTCTCACCTTTAAAAGATCACACACACACACATTCTCTGTTTGACGGACAAGAAAAATGATATTTGATAGAGGACTGAAAATTATCTTCACTGACTGAGCGAGCACAGACTAATATATTATGCATATGTGCCATTTGAGCACAATTACTCACAGTATCTTACAGTATATCAAGTAATGTCATGCATCAAGTGTAAAGAGACAGAGAGTAGAGTACATTTAAGTGCAGTTCATAGGTGCTGACAGGTACTTAAACTTTTTCTTTTTGTTTTTCAAAGCTATAGCCAGCATCTATTCATGTGAAATATCTGAAAATTGCTTAGTAGTATGTTTGTTTAGTAAATATAGAGACATTTTTTCCTGATATCCTCTCATTTTGAGCATGTCGCTAAACCGCAGCTCTGTCTTGTTGTTCTGCTCATGTTGTTTTCAGTGTTTCCATCTCCCTCTGTGGTGGTGCGTCATCACAAGGTTTACTATGTATTAACCTCTTGTCATTGGACGGGCTAATCCATCAAATCAGTTTAGGACATTTTGATCTCCTAATGACAGCCACTGCTGCCCGCTGGCAGGTTTCCATGCGTCGACAATATTGTCAGTCAGTTTGTTTGCTTG
Organism: Thunnus albacares; assembly: GCF_914725855.1. NCBI lineage: Eukaryota > Metazoa > Chordata > Actinopteri > Scombriformes > Scombridae > Thunnus > Thunnus albacares. The sequence goes on along the minus strand of NC_058121.1, from coordinate 18,618,314 downwards.
ATTGTGTTCAGATTTAGTCATGGCATGTCTCTATTAGACTGCAACCTGCAGACAAAGACTACAAGAATTTGTTTGATGTAGGTGGATGGTCATGTTTAATGGAATATTGTCTTATAGTATGTTATGTATGGACACCAGTTTTGTTATTATGCAGGATTCTTATGTTTTTTTTATGTCCAAAATATTTGATCTGTTTCTGATTAAAGCTTTATATCATCGCTGGCCATCATGACACAGTGCATCCAGGATAAACCATCATGAGATCAGATGGCCTTTCATTAACAGAAAACACTTCTTTGCTTGTCAGAGTTGTAACTTGTTAAAGATCACTGAAGCTTCGTATGTTATAAGAATCCTGTGAGTCGATATTGTTAGAATATGAGACAATGAAGTCTCAGCGTTGCAAAAGCCTGCCACTAACTACATGTTGAGCTTTCATGCGTATAAAAACAAGAAAAATAGACCCAGAAATGGGTTGTTTAAAGCGAGAGTGATCTGTCATTCTCAGGGTGTACTGGTCTAAACCCTTAGATTCATGGTGCTCAGTTTGTCAAATGTACAGACTGGTTTGTTGACAGCTATATTTTTTCAGAAGAATGAAAGTTTCTTGGCTTTTCAATCTTGGTGCGGCAACTTGGGGACCAGTTTTCAAAATAGTATAAATGCAGCCCAGTCTGTGCTTCAAACTAGGAAAAAAATCACTGTTGTAGGTGATTTTCACATCCACTCTGAAAGTACTTTCATAAGATTTATATTGAAAACGTGGGGCAACTAACAGTACATTTAAGAGGTCCTTTATTCTAAAAAGCATTTTCTCTATATCATGATGCCTGATGTTGTCTCATGTAGATTTATGTGCTTCATTAACTTTAACACCGTCAAAACAAAGACACTTTCATGAACAGTAAAAAGTTTCTCTTTGTGTTTCTGTTTCATTAACATTATTGTCAGTGCCAAGAGAGAAAAAAACACAACATTACAGTATCAGTCACACACTGCTGGTTTGTCAACTAAAATGTACAACAACATGACCTCTGTACTATTAAAAACCTCCAGTCTGATTGTTGGGAAACGCCTGGGAAATAGTTTGCAGAACACTGAACTCACACACTACTGTAAAACCAGCTGCAATTTCCATTTTCTGCTCATTTCCTCCATGCGAACATCCAACTTTTTTCATCATCAATCACTCATTTGATCCAGTCAGGGTGCAACTTTCAGTCACCACCTATCTTTCGGTTACCTTTACGGTCTTTGTTTACCCAAACAGGAACAAAAATGTGAACGCACACAAATTTTCATGCAGCGACGTGTGTGGCTGCATTTCTATTTTGGGAGATTATTCTTTGTTGTTAGAGCACCGCTGCCTTGAGTGCAGAGGCCCCGGAAAGTGGAGCAGCACAATGGCTTTGATGCTGTGATGTCTGCAGGGTGGTGTAAAAGCCGCAGCCTGCCTGCTGTGTGGACAAACTGAGACGCATACGAGGCCATCTGACAGCGTAGATTAGTGTAAGAGACGGGCTAGGACTGACACGTGCAGGCACTTGCAGCAGCTCACACTGACAGGAGTGTGTTCACACAGGGAGAGCAGCACAAATGTTTGTAAGGGAATACACGCTTGCGCTAAAAGACTGTGATGGATTGACAGGAATGCACTACAGAAGACATTACAGATGCTCAGGTCTCACAACTGACAGAGATTTTGGCTCTTCACTAACTTTCTCCCTCTCTGGATGCTACTAATTCATAGAAACATACAGAAAAATGAATGAAACTTTTTCAGCAATAGATACGCACTTTATTTATCCCCAAGGGAAAACTAATTGTCACAACAGCAATAAATTATATGGAAATTTGAGCGTTGCCACCTATACTGCAAAAAAATGCCATTACCATGCAGTTATTGTGCTAAATTTAAATTCCACCTCCAACTGTTTTTGGCAGTTTCTTCAGCAGAGGAGAGGATCAAAGTGCTAATTATGTTTCATGCTTCAGAGGCTTTTATGTGTACACGTCTCTTTTTCCTATGCGTTTGTACATGAGAAAAGATCTGTTTCCTCTGACTCAGAGCGTATCCCTCTCCTCTGACAGCTCGTGGTTGCGCCGTTCTTCTCGGATCAGAGAAGTGATGCTCGCGGAGTAAATTTAGTGCAGGCAGACAGGAAGTTTGGCACCAGAAATAGAGAGAGGGGGAAGTAAACACTTTGACACTGTTGGTTAGAGTGAGTGAAGTGTGTGACCGGGCCAGGTGTGAGCAACTTCTTATGTCCTCATCAGTCGTGCGAGGGCACTGCGGCATGCTCGTGAGCAAACACTCGTTGCATCAGACCTGTGTGTTGTAGACATAAGGGAAATGAGACGGGGAACAGAAAGTTTTGTTTTGTGTGTGAAGGATGGTTGAAGGAGTTTATGGTTAAACAGACATCCCAGTAACCCTGTAATGACCTGAGACCCCAAGGAGAGCAACTTAATGGGTCTGTTGTTGTGTGTGTGTGTGTGTGTGTGTGTGTGTGTGTGTGTGAGTGTGAGTATGAAAGAGATGAAAAGAAGTGTGTGGGTGCATTTGAACAATAATTATTCTTTCCATCCTTGCAAACATTCAGTGGTGGGGATGAATAATTCATCTGTTTATCAGTACAGACCCTCTTTAATTTGGCCTTAGACAGACACACTGTCCTATTAACTTAACATGTTTGATGCTGAAAAGTAAAATCTAACTCATTTGGTTGTATAATATAATTTTATGTTATTCAGTCATTTACAAATCAGACTGAACAGGACTCTTTGGGATACATGTGGAGAGTTTTTTTTTCTTTTTTTGGAAATTTCAACTCAGCTTCATCATTAATTCCTGTAAGAGTTGGACGTTGAGTCTCTACCACGTGTGTTGTTTGAGTTCACACAGTGTGCTGAAAATCTTCTCCTCAGTTCAGAGCAAATTCATCACAGTCAGCAGTCGCCGAGCTGAACTGAAACTCTGAGCGGAACATCAGAGGAGTCTGAGAGCTGCAGCCATCATTTGCACACATTTGCACACATTTCTCCTGCATGCAGTCGCTCCCGGTGTTTGTGTTGCATTCGACTGCCTGCAGGTGTAGTCTTCACTGTTTAAGACGGTCAAGACAGAGCCGCGGGGCTTGTGAGTGACAGTGAGTGAGCATGTATTTGATTCCCCCCTGCACCACTCATAGCTGCTGCTCTGTGATTGGACAATTCTGTGGAAGGGACTGAAGGGTACGAATCCTGAGCAGCTCTCTGTGATTTCTCTGTCTGTCCCTGTCAGAGCAAGTTTACTGTAGTGCCAGGTAGTCATGAAGAGTGAGGAGGAGGAGGATGGCATTTAAAGTGTGCGTCTTGTGTGTGCATGAGTGTGTGCTGTCAAGGTAAATTCGGCAGAGGTCTGATTTATTCATGTCCTGCGGAGAAATTATTAATTTTTCAACGAGTGTGGCATGGTACGATCTACACTACACATTACTGTATTTGTGTTGGAATGTGTTTGTGAGTGTGTGTGTGTGTGTGTGTCCCATAACTGTCAGTCAAAAACTTTTTTTTTTTTTGCCTCAGCGCTCCATCATAGTCTCTCTCGCTCTCTTTTTTTTCCCCTTTCACTCGCCTTCTACTTGTCCTGCTCTCCTCCATTTTTCCAAGTCTCTTTTAGCACAAGAACCTCATTTATTCATGCTTCTGGGCCTTCGATGCCATTTTCAGCTAGTTGCCAAGAAGTCCTTTTTAAAAATTAACAGAGTCGACAAGTTAAAGAAAATAAATTAAACACATCGCTGCCCTGCTGGTGCTCAGGCTGATTTCAAGTGTGTGCACATCAAAAAACCACTAATGCAAGATAACGTGGGTGTAGAGTAAGACTCAACCTGGGAAATACTGTAGCTATTTATACCTCTGGTTTAAATTGCATTCAGAAGCTTTTTTTTTTCCTTTTGTTGTGTGATGTGAATGGATTCTGGTGTTACACGAGTGTCGAGTTTTCAGCTGCAGCTGCGCTCCTGTCAGTGTGCTTTGAAGGGAGGAGAAGAAAAGCTAGTATTATTTTCTTTATCCTAATGTAAGCTTGATGCTTCTTTTCATTATCGTCAGATGGGGAAAAATATGTTGCTGTTTGATGCAATTTGTGCTCGAGTCAGACGCTGTAGCTTGCAGTGGATGTTCCACATACTTAAGGTTTCGGTGAGGGATGCCGCCAAGACATTTTTTAAGCAATTTGTATCCCAATTGAGTCATTTTCCCCACAGTGGAATGAGAAAATTCTAAATATTAGCAAATGAAAATTTATCTCCCTTTTAAAAGTTTTGAATTTTGGGAAATGAGCTTTTTTTTTTGCAGAGAGTTTGTTGAGAAGATTGACACCACTCTCATGTCTGTGCATCAAGTATTGAGCTAGTGGCTGGAGGTGATTAGCCTAGCTTAGCATAAAGACTGGAAGCAGGTGGAAACAGCTAGCCTGGCTCAGTCCAATGTTCGAAGATATGCATACTGACACTTCTAAAGGTCACTAATTAACATATTGTGTCTTTGTCTAATCCATACACAAACAGAAATGTATAAAACTCACTGATTAAACAATTTATTGTTAAACAACTGTTAATCCACCTTTGCAGTGCTTCTGTGAAGCCTGACAACCCCACAGTGAAAACCATCCAACCAGGGAGCAGTTCCACACACAAACTTCCCATTAAACCACAAACAGTCATTTTTACACTTCTGTGTGTGTGTATGGATTAAACAAACAAGATATAACTTTTTAATTACAGTTTCTGAGGTGGTGGTGGTGGGTGGTAGATGTATTTTTGACTATCGGACCGAGCCAAGCTAGCTGTTTCCCCTGCTTCCAGTCTTAATGCTCTAGCACAATACTCAACATACATATACATGAGAGTGGTGTCGATCCTCCCATGTAAATGTCAGCAAAACAAAAGCACATTTACCAAAATGTCATGCTATTCCTTTTATAACATTCCTTCCTTTCATGTATGAAGCACCACTATGCTGCATTCACTCACTTCTCTGCCAAGAGCCGAGACTGTTCCCTTTTTCTGTTTTTTCCTTTCTCTTCTCTGACGCAGCTTTTTCGTTCGGCCTCAGGGGTCGATCCACTAATTTTAGCTTGGCAGGGAGGCAAAGACACAGATGGGACTCTTCTTGTTAATCTCATTTGCAAGTCAAAATTGTTTCTCTTTTCCTCCACAGTGTTTTTTTCTGCCTTATGTCTCATATACTTCCACCTGATCTTCTCTTTTCCCTTCCACTCTGGGGGGATTCAGCACATGCCATTTGTTTGTAAAACACATGGAAAGGGTCATGAAACACCACTCTCATGATGGGCACTACTGTTTACTGTGTGTGTGTGTGTGTGTGTGGTACGGTGAGGGAAAGTGCGGTGCAGGAAGAGAGAGTGAAAGCGTCTCAGTGGACTGTGATAAACACAGTCAGATGGGAAAGCGGGCAGACCAAACACTGGAGGCCACACACACAAGTTGTCCTAGTTCACTTTTGGGGACATTACAACTGGACAAGCCGTCCTCAAGTAGCCTCTGACAGACCCACATGCACACAAACATACACATTGTGATCGCCTCTCATTAAGAACATCAACAGATGCTGGACAGGCGCTTGATTACATTTGGATTAGACTATTAATGTAACACAGATTAGAAGACTGAGTTGTTGCTTTGTTCACTGTAATTATCTTACTTACCTCCAAATACAAAGCACACTTAAAAAATACTATTGGAGATATCTGCTGACTGGTGTACATTTTATTTTTCACATAGAAAACTGGCCAAATTCACATAATAGAAAAATCCGAAAAAGACTGAAACTAGCTTAAAACCTCTTAAATCTATGTCTGCTTGGGGCCTACTGCAACCAAAGACTGATTCTTTCTTCTCAGATTGTCTGATTTGAACAGTTTTGGAGGCCTGAAGACCTAAAATTATCCGGTAAATTAGAAAAAAAAAAATTTTTTTAAATTGACATTACTGTATGTAACTTTTGCTGAACAGTGGCCACTGGGGCTACAAAGCTAAAAGCTAACTTACTGCGCAGCTAAACTACTGTTTATCATTTAGCTAACAACAACATGTTATTTCCTCTCTTGAAAGTTACATTGTGTGTCTTAAAAATCATTCCTGTAGCAGAAATCTGTATGAAACGTGTTTTTTTTCCCTCTACACTGTGCTGATGTGGGAAATTACAAAGTGTCTTTGACCTCGATGAGGCAGGTTGATGAAAAATGGATGGTATCATGAGGTAGCTTGTGAAACATGGTCAACATTATAAATTGATAGTATCAAACAGTAAGAATATTCAAGGCTGGATATTTCCTTAAGTCGGTTGTTTCTTGAATGAACACTGATTCACTGTTGAACTGAATTCTACACAGTCTGCACATAATTAACTCTCTCTTCCTCATCTTTGTCCCTCTGTTTCACTCCCAGCGAGCAGAGTATCTGCCAGGCGCGGGCCTCGGTCATGGTCTACGATGACACCAGTAAGAAGTGGGTGCCCATCAAGCCTGGACAGCAGGGATTCAGCCGCATCAACATCTACCACAACACTGCCAACAACACCTTCAGAGTGGTGGGCGTCAAACTGCAGGACCAGCAGGTAACGGCCTCGACACGCAGGCTGCGGTGTGAGAAAAGGGATTTTAACATACAGGACATTGTGGCTATTTTAGATAGCGTGATTGTGATTGTGAGTTTTCGTTTTAAGTAACATGCAAGGCAAAATTGCTGTCATCACTGAAGGAGAGTTTAATAGGAGACATGGTGGTTTAAAACAGAAACTGGTGCATGTGAGCAATGAATGCATAGTTTGTGGTTATAGACACAGAAGCAGTGGGATATAAAACACACAGCAACAGGATTTTAAAAAAATCTCTTTAAAAAAAACAGGATCAGACACAAAAGGAATCAATAAGAGAATTGGACAACATCAAAGATGAAAATGGTATTAAAAAGTCTATAAAAGCACATCAAATTGAAAGCACATCTCATTCGCATTTACCACTTACATTTGTCAAAGTTATTTGATATGAGGTTTTTCAATGAAACAGAGTTGGACACATTTTGAAAGCAAAATATTATTATAACAACCAGAACTTTGCTCAGTTAACTATTACCTTTAAAAAAGCCTAAAACCTAAAACCTAAGTAGAATGAAATGAAAAATACAGAGCACATACTCCCACAATCCAACCTAAATAAAAAAAAAATAACTTCAGTTTCTTTTTACAATAAAGTATTTAAATAAAAAAATAAATATGGAACATTCTGGCACATTCACCTCAAGTGGAAAAATGTAAAATAAGTGTATTTAAATATTTAAACGTTTTCCAGCAGCAGACTGTAAATTTTCTTTGTGTGACCATATCTAATTTTGCTTTAAAGTGTTTTACCCATATATGATGATGTTGATGAATAGCTCAAAAAAATCATGACCATTTTCATAACAGTGTTTGTTTGTTGCAAACATGTGTCTATTTCATCTTTTCTATAAAAAAAAAACAACAACCTGGAGGACTATGAGAACTACAGACGTATCTCCAGTCTCCCATTTCTTGCCAAACTCCTTGAACCAGCCAGCTCCAGGTTCATATGTCCAACAACAACTTGTGGAAGAGTTTCAGTCTGGGTTCAGAACAAAACACAGTACCGAGACTGTCCTCAACAAAGTTACAAATGACCTGCTTGTAGCTGCGGACTCTGGTTACCTCAACATCCTGTTAGATCTCACCGCTGCTTTTGATACAGTCTGTCATAATCTCCTGCTGAGCTGGTTTGAAACTCTACTTGGTGTCATTGGCACTCCATTATCATGGTTCAAGTCCTACCTCATAGCTAGAAAACAGTTTGTTTCCATTACCAGCTTTAGGGCAACCTGACGGGCTGCTTATATGATATCAATGCTTGGATGACCTGCAGCTACTTAACCAGGATAAATCTGAGGCTATCCTCATTGCCTCCCCAGCCACACTTCACAAAGTGTCTCATCTAAACTTGGCCATCCCTGGTTTTATTACATCCTCTGTTGCTGAGGTCAAAAATCTTGGTGTTTTGACACATACACACACATCAGAAACATCACCAAAGTGGCCTTCTTCCATCTGAAGAACATTTCCAGACTCTCATTCAAGCCTTTATTACATCACGACTCAATTACTGTAATGCCTTTCTCTTTGGTGTACCCACTCGGGGGCTAAATAGACTACAGTATGTCCAGAATTCGGCTCCACGAGTTCTCTGCCACATGTGGTCCTGGGAGCACATAACCTCCTCTTCCCTTCAGCAACTGTACAAGCTCCCATTTAAATGCCACATTTGTTTTAAAGTTCTTTTTTTTACAAATCTCTCCATGGCTTGGCACCTCCCTACCTATCCATCCCTACACACCTACTAGCTCGCTACCTTCCTCTGATGTCCATCTACTCTCCACTCCCCCCTTCCAGGCTCTGCACTGTGAGTGACAGACCTTCAGTGTAGCTGGCCCTAACCTCTGGAATGCTCTCCCTCAGGGTCCGCGCGCCAGTGCACATCTGTTGTTTCTCTTAAGTCTCAAATGAAAACTCACCTGTTTAGATCAGCCTTTCCTGGACGTATTCTTTTATCTGTATATATATTTCATTGCTGTCATTGCTCTTATCTTTTATTATGTATGGACTGTCTTATTAGTATTTGTGAAGCGTCCTTGGGTGACTTGAAAGGCACTTATAAATAAAATGTATTGTTATTATTTACAGTGGGACCCATTTTTCAGGCAATAACATAACAGATTTATGAGAATAGCGATTATGTTGTATTTATCTCCCTTCCCTGCCATCTGTGGTTGTACATATATCATGTTTCGGATAAAGAATGGGTGTTTAAAACGAGAGATCCACTGTGTTTGTTGTGGTTTTTTTTTACATAACCTCATCTTTTATCTGCTCTCCTCCTCCTCTCTCACAGGTGGTTATCAACTACTCCATAGTGAAGGGCCTCAAGTACAACCAGGCCACCCCGACTTTCCACCAGTGGCGGGACGCCAGGCAGGTCTATGGCCTCAACTTCGCCAGCAAAGAGGAGGCCACCACCTTCTCCAACGCCATGCTCTTTGCCCTCAACGTCCTCAGCGCTCAGGATGGAGGTGAGCTTTCCCCTCATTGCATCACACACACACAATTTCTACACAAGGGAGCACACATGGAAAAATGTTTTGGAAGCCTATTTTAGAGGATTTCCTTATTTTAATGAAGTGCTCATTACCTACCTGACCTGCAGCTGCACCTTACCTTCTTTCCAGAGGATGAGATGGGATTTACAGGCTCATGTGGTTAATTCAAAAACCAGACTGAACTTGCAAAACATGGCAGATTGATTTGGGCAAACTTCATGTCAGCATATAAAATGCTTGTCATCATCCCGATGAAGGTCATTTTTTGGGCAGGTGAGCTGGCCTGTATGAAGATAGTAAGTAAGAGACAAATAAAGGTTTGCAGTCAGACCCATATTCTTGATGCTGTAATTTATGAATATAGCCAAATATTAATATAGTCCATATCAATAATAAATACAGAAATTTAGAGAGCAGCAGGAAGCCACTAATGAGTAATTTAGACTGCTGGTGCTCTGTCACACATCTTGTCTGCTAAAGCAGCTAACAGTTCCCTCACTCCATCCTCCATCCATGCTAAGTTTCTGCCTTAAGTTCAAATAAATATATTTTTCATCATCCTACTGCAGTCAAGTATTTATTCCGTTGCCATAAAGCAACGGAAATGGTAAAAGTTTACTGTAGCAAAATGTGGCTGTGGCTTGTAGAGAGTTTGCACATAACCTTAGACAGACAGTGTGTTTTTATAGCGTGTAGGTGTTTAGCATTAAAATATCTTGAGGATGATGATTAAATATTATCATTAGAAGTAGTAATAGCAGTCTGACAGAAATCAAGGCAGATATATAATTTGAAAATGGAAAAATATTTAATAACAACGACTAAAATAAGGAACAGCCCAAAGTCTAACTATGCGGTAAAGTATGCTACTGTACAGATGAGCACTCAGGTACATAAGTGCATTGAATTCAAACAAATTTGATTTTTAGAGCATGAATCTGAATCCGAGGCTGAACAAAAAAATCAGCAGCAGTGTGCTTCTCTGTAACTGTAATCTAACTGTAACAACCAACCCAATAAAATGCTTATATACAAACCAACAGAGCAATTGAAAGTTGAACATAAAAACAATAATAAATCTGAATTAATTTGCACATTCACACTGTAAAGTAAGTTACAGATAATATAGTTGTTTTTAAAACTATTATATTTCTTAACAAATACTTTTTGCTATAAACCAATTAAATGGTTTATAACACACTATAATGTAGTTTTAAGCAGATATAAGTGTTTATGAATGTATTTAACTCCTCCTGTGGGCTCCCACAAGTGGATGCTGGTATATAAACAGACCATGAAAGACAATATAGTAAAACACAGTTGTAATAATACAAAATATGTCTTTATAGGAGAGATTATAATTCCAGAAAGTAAGTTTATATATGCTTGTAACTATATTATTGTACTACATTATGCTTATGAATGCTAAATAGGGGAAATTAAAGTAAAGTTTTATATTTACTGCAGCTTATGTAATGGTGACACCTACAGTACTCTCCTCTGTCGATTACTTTGGTGAAATAATAACACAGCATCCGTGGAAAATGATAACTGAATGCAGATGCTGAGATACATGTATGATGTACATACAAGCATGATAATTGTAGGTGCAATTGGTATTGACCCTCGGTTAAGATCCTCACATCTTAGAGGATCAACTTATTTCCAGCAGACATTTCGACATGTCACTGCGGGGAAGAACACAGTTGTAATTTATGACATTAATAACAGTTATGTTACGCTGTGCTTGCTGGCTTGCTGGTATGACTCCCTGGGACACATCAATCGGACGGAGCCATCGTTAATGTTATTAGTTCCACCTGTGTTTTTCCCGCTATGATGACAAGTGCCTGCTGTGAAAAAGGTCTATTTAAAGACTTCTTTCAGCTGTGAATTATACACATACATGACAAGCAATCATATCCTCTAGAGCTGTGGGTGTATGTGTGTGTGTGAGAAAATGAGAGGGACAGACAAATATAAATTGGAGGTGATAGAATGAGAGACTGACAGACAGACAAGAGGATCACAGCTTGCCAGTCGTTACTCCAGCAGCAGCAGCAGCAACAGCAGCAGCGTGTCTTCCCCTGCAGTCCCCTCCAGCCTCTTAATTAGAATGAGTCATTGAGAGGATCTCCCCTGGGTCCCGTGCTAGAGAGCACATCTTTTCATCTGCCTAATAACACGGGACAGAGAACAAAGAGGCTCAAGTGACAGTCGCCAAACACAAGTGCACAAATACACAAGCGAGGGGTACACACACTCGACAGATAGACTGATAGCTTTTATGTAAGCCAGCTCACTAGAATACAGCAGCATGAAGAGGTATATTCAGTGTGCTTAGGGGCAATAACAATATCACGCACATTCACGGGTGCACATATTTTTTCTATCATACATAGCAAAGCATCTGATTTCAGCACTTCCCTTCCCTCCAGCTGATTATATAAGACACATTCACACCTTGTAAAGCAAAGATCAGGCTCCTGTGTGATTTTTCCTCCACTCTAAGCAGGTGTGCCTACCCCCTCTAGTGGTAAGGAGGTCAAACCCTGACCTTTATTCCTCTCTATTGCTCTTAAATTAGGAGATAAAGTGAATACATCATGAGCAGTATAATGCAGGAGAAGGGCTACAAACTCAAAGAATTATTACATTTCCCATACTTGTTTTGATACTGGGTGACTTGTAAAGACACTGCAGAACTGTAAGTGTAAAAAGGCTGGATATGTCAACCCTGAAGATCAGTCTGACTTGAGATTAAGAATAAGACCAATGTCAGTAGTTAGCTGATTGATGTTTGACGATCAGTTGATGAAGAAAAAATGTACTGTTTCAAGATTTTAGGACCGTTAAAATAATTAACTGAGTCAATATACCAATATATTAGTTACAGCTTCACAAAAGGTTATTTCATATCATTCTGTATTAAATATTTGGAGATCAGTTGATCAGGCTAAACAAGTAGTTTTAAGAGATATATTTGTATTTTTGTAACTACTGTAATGATGGACATACAGGATGTCATACATGAGTTTTGGCATTTTATAGAGTAAATGATTTGATGACTAACTGTGGAAACAATTTATACATCGAGAGTGAAAGTTGATTTTTGACCTTGGTAACAGTAGTTTACAAAAATCTCACTACAAGATCCAGTAGCTGTTCTGGAGCTTTCGACCGTATGACACAATCCTCCTCACCTGTTGCAGTTAGCCCAGTTGTTATTTGATGGTAGATATTTCTAACGAAAAAAAAGGACATTTGTCCATTTGTCTGTGTAGGCTTAAAGGTTGAGATTGAATATTCATTCTTGACCTTGAAGGAAGTAGTTTTAGCTGAATTGAGAATAAGAATGAGCTTTAGCTACAAACCTATTCTGTGGATGTTCTAGTCAAAAGTGCTCGACCTTTGGCTGCCATGTCAAATGCCAACTGCTCAGTGAATAAAACACATCCATTTTCTTGAGTGACATCTTCATTTGACAGCTCATCGGACAATCCTCTTACGTGAGTCTCAGTATGAACTAGGGATGTGGATCAGCTCGCTTTAATATGATGTGTGTGTGTGTAAGTGGCATTAGACTGTGCAGCCTAAAGACAAACCTGACCTTTTGAAACATGAACCGGTGATGCTCGCTGCGCTGCTGCTGCTGCCTGGAGGTGTGCGTTACAAGGAGATGACAGATGATACTGTCTGTGGCTGGGTGTGGAGGAGGGGATGGAGGGAAGAGGGAAGCAGGTGAGGAGAGAGAGATGTAGGTGATGGAGGAGGTGGAAGAGGAAGGGCAGGTGAAGGCGAGAGATGGTCAGCAGGGAGTGGATTTGTCAGTGTCTTTGTGTTTGCTACAGCCGGTTCCTCTTCTTCAGCATGTCATGTAGGTAGCAGAGCTCTGTGTGTCTGTGTGTGCCTCAACTTCTGCATGACAATTACAATTTTAAGTGTGTGTGTGTGTAATTAGACTATGTTCAAAGTTGCTGTGTCTATCCCTACAAGAGTGTGACTTGCTTACATTAACTGGCAGTTAGTGCTGCCATCAGCTGGTATGATTTTAATAAGCGAAGGCCAAATTCACTTTAAAGTCAACAATCATTTACTAAATAATGTAAATTAACCCAACTTTATCCTGTTATTGGTGCTCCATAACAGCAGTTAAAGAGTGAGTAATGAGTAAATGTAATGTTAACATACTGGTACTATGCGCGAAGAGTAAAACATAGCCCTTTCAATATATCAAGCTACTTTTTAGGGCTTAGATTAGATATGATCTTTGTGACTTTGTGACTTTGAAAAGGCTGATTCGATAGAGTTTACAAAAATGTTTTTTTAATAGCAAACAACTTTTTAATTCTTAGTGGTGGAATAACAGTGTAACATACATACAGCAAGAACTGGATTGAATCTTGTGTCAGAGCTTTGTCTTTATTGAATCCTGGAGTTTGATGTGTCCATTTATGCTGCATGTAGGTATATAACATTGAAATAATCAGTCAGTTAATTGATATACAGAAAAAATTATTATGATAATCAATTAGTAGTTGATTGAAAGTAGTTTATCAAGCAAAGACTATTTTCCAGTGGCAACAATTGCTGATTCCTTATACATAAAAGTGAAGACATACTGTTGATGATGGAAGAGAACTTGTGATTCCCCACTGACATTTTATTGATTAAACGTTTAACAAAGCCAACATCCATTATCATCCAATTCTCATTGCTCTTAGCCAATAAAAAATACACTATTTTAAAGTTTGAATTTGGCCTAGTTCACTTCAATGAATCGGTAATGTCAAGTTCTGACATACATGTTGCCAAGTGACAGAGTAAAACATGCAGCATGGCTGACATGACCGACACATTATACATGCTTTTTGGGTTTCAAGAAGGTCTGCTTGGGGGATATCAGAACCCTAATTGGCTTTAAATTAACTGTAAAATGAACAAATACAGGGACTAAACTTCTCCAATAGTTTTACTATTTTAAAGTGACAAAGTCTAAGTAAAAGCAACATAGTGTTGAGCTTCCTATGTGCACATGCACAAACATGGTTAAAACTACTATTCATGGGTAAACTCATTATGAAACTGTATTTGTAACATTTTGTACTGTAAAAGTATACTAAAGATATGAGTTGACATAAAAAATGTAAATTAAAAAATATTCTATTGAGTGGAAAAAATGTTGGTAAAGGCTGAAAAAGTAATCAGTAATTGGATTGATAATGAAAATAATCATTAAGTGCAGCCCTGATGTATGTATGTGTCATTTAGGGGAAACAAAGTTGTAATTTGTTGGCTTGTCTGTGGTTAAACAGTGTGTGTGTGTGTGAGTAGGGCGAGGTATCAAATGGGAGGCATGAGTCAGGTCTTTTGTAGTCCTGTGTTATTTTGGGGTTTCTGTTACTTGATCAATGGCGGCCATTAGCACCGTCGGCTCGCCAGAGAGTCACTTCCATTAGAGATGTGAGCAGTGGAGAGTATCGTCAGTGAGTATTGACCCTGAAAAGGGCCTGACTGCACTGAGCTACTCTATAAAACTGTTACGTAAGAACCTTTTGGATGTTGACCCAAATTATCTCTGTTCAAGCCTCATTAAAGGATGTTGTTTTTGTAGAGACTGATGACAACTTCCCATTAGCATTTAATAGCGGAGCAATCATAAATCAGCATGAAGTAAAACTCTTACCGCTGCAGGGCTTCTCATTCACTTCCATAAACTGTGTCAAAAAGAATAAGTGACTGAGCTACTTTTAGAAGGTTGATGGTTTCGTTTAATTTTTCAACTCTTAAAAAGACCCTGGTGCCAAGTTACAAATGTGTGCGTAAATCATGAACCTTTCCTCTAACGTTGTTCCCAGGAAGAACAATGAAGATTAATGTCCCAGAAGAGTTAAGTGATGAAGAAAGTTTCACTGAAAGCCGGTGATTCCTTCTGATTTGATTGTACTCCCTGGGTTGACGTCCTCTTGTCCTCATCTTATCATGTCTTAAATTAATTACATTTCCTATCCATCTCTCCATCTGCAGATCTCATTCACGGTGTTAAATGGATTACATCGCTAGTGCCTTGTAGCTCTTGTCACATCATAAGCAAGAGTGGGGGGGGGATACTAGAGAGAGTCGCACATCTTTGATTATGAGCCTCCTCTCCTGCGATGTCTGTGCATCCGATACACTGATTTCACATCTTTTAACACAGAACTGTCCCATGCGATTGAGTTGAAATTAGGAGGGATGATGCAGCGTTCTTTAAAAAAAAAATTAAGATTTCAGTCAGTGCTTCACCGCAAGCACTGCACCAGACCTGCTTGCAATGTATAAACCAGGACGGCCCCTCAGGTCCTCTGGCACGAGTCTTTTAGTTGATCCAAAGTCCAGAACAAAAACTTTTGATGAGGCAGCTTTTAGTTTTTATGCTCTGAACAGTTGGTACAGTCTGTCTGAGGATCTGTGAGCAGCTGAAAGTGTTTATCTCTAAACATAAACTTAAAAAACAACCTCTTTAGCCTGGCTTTTGATGAGAATGTTTTAGGGCCATCATTTATTTTATTTAATTTCTTATTTTGCTGTATTGATGTTTTAAAATGTTTTATTTCCTCTTAACTGTTTTGTGTGTCATTATCTTTGTTTGTTGTTTTTTTTATTATGAGCTCGTCAGTCACCTAAAAAGCACTTTGAATTGCACTTACCTATATGAAAGGTGCTACACAAATAAAGTTTGATTGATAAAGGGCATGCTGAAATGATGGTCAAACTCAGATGTCTCCTGTCACCTGTGAGGCTGCACTGCAGACAAACTTCCTCTGTTTCCAATTCAGGGCTGTCTGTTCGAAAATAGCAGCTTAAACACACACCAGACTTCATTTGCCTGCTCTGGTTTTACTTCCCCCTAACATTTGACCCACCAGCAACTTGCATTTCAAGATATACAGAGACATTTAGTTTCAAATAACCCTTAGTATTAATAATCAAATAAAGCATTGTGTATATCTAATAGAGCATTGTAGGTAACAGACAGTGTGACAGCAGGGCCAAGCAGCTCCGTCGACATGTGCAGACACACTTTGGATTATGTTCTGCTCGCCTTCAACAGTACAAGTGGATGAATCAATTTATGTCCCTTTACCTTGAGTGAGGGATTAATATGCTTTTCATTTTGCATTACTCATTACAGAAGAAAGAGCACATAATGATCAACTGCTGTTTAGTTCCCTCTCATTCAGTAGTTAATTGTCTTGACTGGTGCTAATTTTAATTAACATTACAGTGCTTGTAATGGATTATTCAGGTCAACTTCATTTAATCTGTGTCTCTTTCTGTCTCCCTGCTTTCATTTGCATTTTTAGGTCCAGCTGTCCAGCGCCAAGTCCAGAACGGACCAACTTCAGATGAGATAGAAGCTCAGAGAGCAAGGTAAAAGTTTGCTGAAATAATTTAAAAAATCATGTTTAGAGAAAACTCGGCTTCATATCTCAGAGCTACAAAATGCAAATTCTAGAAATCAAGCTAGAGCTAGCATGAGACTCTCCCTCTCCCTGCTCCGTCACCCGGCCCCTCACCTGTATCCTCGTGGTCGTGGACATCCAATGTATTGATTTCTCCTCTGGGACTGGAGAGGAGTTTATATTGATTGACAGCTGTGAGCTCCCACCCCAGACTTTGACCTCCTCTGATTGGTTAGAAGGGTGAGGCTCACTTAAAAACTTGAGATGAGAACATCTCTGCACTGCTGCCACGCTGTTCAATGAGCCTGGGTCACAGAAGTCCTGGACAACACCGCTCCACAATAACATATGCTTTGGAGCATATTTCAATTAAAAAAAAAAAAATGAGAAAAAACTCACATACTGTAGCTTTAGGTATTTCTCTGTAACATTAAACCAACATTCATTTGGACATTTAGAGACATATTATCACCTTTTAAACTGATATGGTGAACATGTTAGCAAACAGTCGCTAATTTACACATCCAGCAGAAATGTCTCTCTGGCCACCTGATGAATTTAAGTCTAATATTCACACTCCTTTTATCTCTGTTTTGGTCTCCACCAACTCCTGAGATAACATCTGGCTCTTTAGCTGCTAAATGCAACACTATGTTCACAGGCAAGTCACTTACTTTGTCAGTCTCCCGTTTGCGTAGGTAGTGTAGAGTGGGTTTTTAGAGCTTTTTCACTGAAAACAGCTGCCTGCTGCATCTCAGTCCTGATTGAGGCACTGAACTGTGTGACATCCCATTTTTCCAAGTGAGCCCTCTGTCCACTTAAATCAGTGACAAGAGCACAGACAAAAGCACAAATACAAAAGCCTCTTGAAAAATTACCGAAACTGTTAAAACTGTGGCAGAAAACTGTGTATTCATGTAAGATCCCATCACTTTTAATAAGACACTCATTGAGAAAATAAGTTTTCAGGGCCTTTTAAATAAGAGATGAGAGAGGAGCACTTTCTGGAGATAAGCAATGCAACAAAGAGTGACACTCCAAAGACTTTTAAAGGAGTTTAAAAAAACATTTTTGGCTATATTTAGAGCCTCACACCTGTGTTGTGACATTTACCATCTGTCTTCTTAAATGTTTACTGGTGAGACTTCTTGTACTTCAGTGAAGGTATGGTGGCTTTTGTTCAGGACATTTTACTGGATTATCTCCAAACCAGTGGATGAACTAATAATTTAGCGTGATGATGATAAATAAATGCAATGTTAAACTACTGAAAACAGACCAACTCACTATACCACGACCGCTCAGACTCACTACCACCTATGACTGTGCACTAAGCCGAGGCAGAGCTGAGGAGACTGACTCCCTATCGTTACGTCATATGACGCAATGTTCGAAAAAAAAGCGTTTTTAGGAGCTTTGCTCAAAACGGCCACTTTTTCCTCTGAATATGTGCCCTTATGTCTTGTAAAACATATTAAATCCTGCATTAACTTTTCACATGGTCATTTTCACACAAGGTATAAGTATAACTTTTGTAAAAACTGAAATTTGCTCTTTAAGTGAAAAGTCCAAACGGCGCAGTGGTTAGGATTAGAGTAGTAAATGCAGTCCTTTGTGTCTGACAACCTGTCACGCAGTGAGAATATGAACTCTAGCAGCTGAGATAAGCAGGCAGCTGCCCTCAGTTCTCTTTCATCCCTCTTCCCCACATAATACCCTCAGTCTCCCTCACAGTACTGACTCTCATGGACGACAGTCAGATAAAGACAGTGAGCTTTAAAAGTGGCTAAAACACATAAAGTTCTCTCTGAATCTTAGTGGCAGATTAAGGAATCCAAAATAATGGATGAGCAGTATTCAAAATGATGCTTGAGGCAGTTTCCATGGCTCACGAAGCGGCTTGCATTTCTTCCACTGTGGCTAATATTCCTCTCTCTTTCCTTGTCTTCCAACAACTAGGTCTTTGTTGCTGTTTTTAAACCTATTTCTGCTCCTCCTATTTGTTCATCCAAATGCCAAATGCCAGGGCTTAAGAGAACAAATATGATGGGAGTTAAGTCTCTATCTGATCCCATGTCTGCTAAACTCTACCTCTGGCACAAAGGATTACAGCTGTGATTGTGAGGGGAGATTGCGTTTATACATGTGGGTTTGGGGTTTGTGTCTGTGTGTCAGCGGATGCAAATTAATTTGACTGAGGTCTCTCCAGTGGTAGTGAGGCACTATTGCTCAGCAGCTCTTCTCCTGCAGCGTGCGCTGCTGTCACATCGGGGAGGTTGCTGGCTCAGCAGATCTCCTCTCCAACACACAGCTGGAAAATTCCACTTCCTCTCTGTGAGCTGTCTCCTTTCTCCCTCTCCTGAGTCGTGACATACATATGCTTCTCACATCAAAGACAAGAGATGTGAGGGAGAATGAGGAAGGTCTGACCGGGGTTTGCAAGGGGGAAATTGGAAATGGACAGACATGAAGGACGGAGAGTGACGTGGGTTTGGACAGACGAAGAGAAAGATGTTTGTTTTATACTGTAATGGTTCAGATGAAACTGTGCAGCAAGGCCAAAACATTATATTATAGATAGGGAGATGGCTTCAAGTCACATAAAGTCAACAAGCTACTCAGATTAAATCTGCCTTCAGTATGATGACAGCAACAGAGAAAAGATCATATCTGCTGTTATTAAGAACCAAATTTGCACAAACAAATTAATGGAGATCTCTATACACACCAGAGATAAGTAGATGAAACTAAAGATGCCACCGAACAGCAGCAACTCTCTAACAAAGAATTGTCAATTATTTCTGACACCATCTGACACATCCGTAATATGAAAGGTGTCGCTCGTAATGAAGAACTAAAAGAGAAATGCCACCTGACTCTGCAGTTTCCTTCAGCTCTATGGAGTGTTTTAGCATCTTTTAGCTCATTGTTTTGGTTTTACGGCCCACAACTTTACTGTTTTAGTTCACTCTCACTGGTCTCATCAGCATCCAGACACAGCAGGCAGCTGTTTTATGCAAAAAAAGCACAGATAGATATACTGTACGCCACCCGCCCAGCACCAAACAACAGACAGACAAAGTTAGCAACTAGTTGATGAACTTAGTAGCGCATTTAGCAGCTAAAAGGCCAGATGGAGTTGGTGGAGACCAAACCAGAGCTTAAAGGAGAATTAATATTACAGAGAATATTGGACTCACATTTGTCAGGTGGACACAAACATGAATCCAGATGAATGCCGATGTTGCTTCTTGTCTGCTGGATGTGCTAACGTGCAACTGTTTGCTAACATCAGATTAACTAAAGTGATAATATGTTAATAGTGTGTGGCCAAAAACTGCTTGAGAAAGTAATGAGAATATGTAGTGTAATTAAATTCCTAATTCATAAATTCATTAAACATGTAGACATGATTTAAGCCAAAAGAATTTGAAAAGTGAGACGCAGCTGAAGACCTACAAGCAGTCTTTTTGTAATTTTTCCTCTACTATTTGTTTTAAAAAAAAAAAAACACTAAAAGAATGGAAAAGAAAGGAATAGACTACAAATTACATTCTTGAAGCTTTTATCCTTACTATATTTAGTACTGTTCGGTCACAACAGATCCGTTAATTACTGGGTTGGAAGATTTTACTTGCCACTACTCTTTTGGCCTGCTGATGGTTGAAGATTCCTGGAGCAGCTGTAAGCCAGGAGGACTTTTTTCTCCGGCTGCCACTGTGACATGAAGATGGCTGCATTGTTCCCGTAGGAGAGTAAGATGACAGAATCGCGGACATGACAGTTGTGATATCAAGTGACCAGCTGTGTTTCCTTCGTGTCCCTGTAGGCAGATGATGGAGCAGCAGCAGCAGATGCAGGCACACATGGAGCGGGAGCGACGGTCCTCCAACTCAGGTACTCTAAGAACACAGGTCTCAGTAAAATATGTTTTCATTTAATCATTTAAGTACATCAGAGCCCAAATACTCCTACAGTTATAGCTACATATGAATTGACCACACTGATTGTCCTCCATCTTCACTGGTCTCAAACTCTCTCCAGGTTCTCCTTTCCAAGGCCACCCTGCTGTGCTCTCCGTGGCCCCTCCAGTCATACCTCCTCCAATGAACATGGGTGGTGGACCTCCTCCCCCTCCACCACCACCAGGACCTCCTCCGCCTTCAGCAGGGGCACCCCAGCCTCCTCTCCCTCCTCCATTGCCCATGGGTGGAGGGAGTCACGGGGATGAGCCCCCAGCCCAGACGGGACTCGCCGCTATGATCGCCGGGGCCAAACTGCGCCGCGTTCAAAGAGTGAGACACCAATTTATCTTTGTGGCTTTGATGTTTTGATGAAATTTCATGCAGGATATAACTGGATTATCTCTGCCAAACCTGACTGACATACTTGAAAAGGTTTTTATTTGTACATATCAGACAGTGACACGTAACTTTCTCCTCTCCTCAGCCTGAGGACAGCTCTTCAAGCGCCAAAAACGATGCCAACCGGACGAGTGGAGGGAGCGGAGGGCTGATGGAGGAGATGAACGCTCTGTTGGCGCGAAGGTCAGAGCAATGAGTTCAGGAAATCCACAAAAATCAATTTGACATCCTGCTACCTCATTAGTATTATAATTGTTCACTGAAGCCTTTAATCAATGTGTGTTTCAGTGTCGATCATGAGTGTTTATTATTATTATTACACTAGACTATTGACATGCAGGATTTAGTTGAAGTGCCTTGTTCTTACTTGAGGCTTCTTCTTGCTCCCAGAAGGAAAGCAGCTTCAGAGAAGCCAGAGGACAGCCAAAATGTGAGTGAGACGGTTCATGAAGACACTTTGAATTACAATCATAATTAGGATGATGATTGAAGTAGGGATCATAATAATGTTTGATGTAATTAGGTGAGCATAATACTGCAATGATCATTTTTACTTTGTTTCTTAATTTTAATTAATGGTGATGAAAAGATAAATGATTATGACAATGAGGGAAAAATTACAAAGAAAGGAATCAGATAAAATGAGTCTGTACTTGGTTTTTTTGCATTTGAGATTAATAAATCTGATGTGAGTCTGTCAGTTTACCTCAAAACAAGAAAATGTTAGTCTTAGTGATGATGATGATGATGAGGATGGTACTGTTGGTAGTGATGCTTACTGATCCTTGTGTCTTCTTGTAGGATGACCCAAATTCTCCGTCACCCAGCACCCGGGGTGGACAGAACGCCACAGGTGGGAAAACTGAGCACAGTAAACCATCTACAGTTTGTTTATCTCCTCTTAGTCTCAGAAAAGTCAAACATAATAAATAATAAAACCAACTGCAGGCACAAAGAAACACATCCAATTCACAATTTATGTGCTTAACCCAGCAAACTGGAACTGGATTATATAAGAATCATTCACAACCATCCGGCATGAAGTCTTCATCTATGTACTGCATGTATTCAAGGAGGTTGGTCATTAGAGGATAGGGGTGATGATGCTCCTTTATATAATGAAATATTCAGTTGAAACTAAATTGTTTAATCCATAAATATTCCTGTAGAAGCCTGACAGAGTCAAAGAGTAAGGACGATGAAGATCATACAGAGAAGAATATATCAGTGATTTTTAAAATGCATCTAAAATGCAATTAAAATGTGAAAGTAACTCTGGAAAAAGTAAGAAATCAATAAGACAAGTCAGGATATAAGGGGGGGAAAAAGGAGTAATTATGATCCTAGTGATGATCATGATGACTGAACAGTGTTGGAGTATCTGTAGCAGAGTAACAAACTCTCACCTGCTTTTACTGAGCCCTGTTCTTGCCCTTTCAGTCAATGTATTACCTCCATTTTTTTGTCTGAGTGTCTGTCTGTTGGTATTTTCCTCTGTACATCTATCTGTCTGAGAATCTACTCGTCTGAGAAGTGTCAGTAAATCCCCGCCGGTTGTTCTGTCTAACCCTTCTCCTTTGTCATCTAGATGGTGCAAAGAAGCCGTGGGACAGAGCTAACTCTGCAGACAGATCAATGGTTTCAAGGTGAGATTTGGAAGCACCGCAGCTTGTTGGATATGCCTGTGAAGCAGAACGACAGAATCTCACAGAGAGTTTTTTTTTTTTTATTATGCAGGGTACGGCCTGTTGGGAGCGGCGGTGACACAGACTCGTTAGACCTTGATAGAATGAAACAGGTAAAGGAAAGACACTGTAATGACTGCACACTGATTCAAAGCCAGAATATGAAATTAACACTAAGCACCAGCCAACATTTGGATGAGGCTTGTACGCTTTTTAATCTTCTGTTTTGGCATGTCACCGCTTTCCTGTCCAAAAATGTTTCCCATCCAAAAATAGCTTGTTTTCCAAAAGCTAAAAAGGATGGAAAAAACTGATTCCATTTTTTTGCTCTAAACATTTGCTTCCTGTATACAAAGTTTTATATAGTTAATAAATAAATATGTGGTGTATTATCAACTTATTTTATCAAATTGTTTGTGCCACATCAGGAAATCTTGGAAGAAGTGTTCCGTGAATTGCACAAAGTGAAGGATGAAATCATTGATGGTATGTTTGATTTTTTCTTTTCAAAAAATAACACTAAAGAGGGATAATAATCCACATTTACAGGAACATGGTCTCTTTCCTAATTTATGCTAAAAAGACATATTTAATTGGAAATCTATCAAGTGGAATGATAGAAGTGAGGTCGTTATGTAGAGTTGTGACCACTAGGTTGCACTATAATCCCAGACAACTGAGCACTTAAAATGTTCCAACATTAAAACCTACAATATACTGTATACAGTAGACAAACAGGATGTTGTAGAGACAGTTGTTGCACTGATAATGTAATTGATGCTGAATAGATCTGATTAAACTCCTAAATAATGCAATATTCAGCCCTTAAGTTATTACACTAACTAACAAATATAGCCTAATATTGTAGACTGTTACACATACATTAGAAATATATTGTGTATATATACATATATTCTATTTTTTTTTTATCTCTGTGGGGTTTTTTTGCATCATTTGTTGGTTTGTTTACTGTCTCATTTCCGCAACTGCATTTGTAAGATCATTTTATAGAATGTTATAGCAATAAATTATATTAAACCACTAAATAATCCAAATTATTGAATAAATTATTACATGACAGAGACTGTGACACATATTTATACTAAATTATAATAAAATATATAATACATTACAAAATAATCCTAATAATTGAACAAATATTACATTATAGAGTGTGTAACACTTACATTAGACACATAATTAAACATTATGCACAAAATAATGACACAGTTGACTCATAATACAGTACTATATAATAATATACACACATAATAACATGTATAATATAATAATGTATAATAACTCATACATGATGCTGCACATTTTGATAAACTTGTTTTCTTTAACTCTTTGTCTCTCATGTTTTCCATCTAACCTGTATTATAAACCTAAACTTTGTTCCTATGTTTATCTTCTCTCTCTCTCTGTTGCAGCCATTAGACATGAACTCAGTCGAATTAGCACGACATAATCTTTCAGAGCCACTCCCCGACATGAACCACCTTTTTCGAACCGTCACCCCTGCAGCAGCTGCTGTGGCCCTGAGGAGGAGGAGGAGGAGGAAGAGGAGGGGGAGTCAAGAACGGAGGCCCAAACTGTGACATCTACTCATCCTGTTCAGCTGTGGTGTTGAAGCAACGCGGCAACGTTGCTGTAACACCCCAGACATGTCTGTGTAACGTTTGGCTTTGTTGTTTGTTTTGGGGGAGAAAGACGTGAATGGGGCACACTCTCGCACTGATTACTCTGATTTCTTAACGTTTCTGTCTGTTCGTTAGCCCAGTTCGCCCCTCTGTCCTCGGCCTGAAGGAAAATGGATAAAAATTCAACTTATTTTATTTGTTTTGCTTTTTTCACAAGTTTTTTTTAATTATTACTATCATTTTCATTATCATTACTATCATTTTTATGATTGTCAATGTTAATATGAGTAGTCATAGTCTAGTGAGTACGATGGTAATAATGAGGAAATGATCATGAGAATATGATAGTAATGATAATGTTGATTGTTATTATTGCACATCATTTTATGTCAGCTTTTTGTATTTTATATTGGTTGTTTTCATTTGGTTTTGTTATAGATACAGTTGCGAGCACATCCAAATGTTTTCTCACCATCTGACCTGGAACATTTTTTTTAAAAAGTTTTTTTTATCCTTTTCGCCAACACAGCTATGTGTGGAGCCATGGCAGAAAAAAAAACAGGCCTCGACCTACAAACAGAGGGTGGAATAAACTTCTTTGGATATTGCAATCTTATGAACAAAAAACAAAAAACAAAAAAAAAAAAAAAAGAAATAATACACCAGAGTATTTGTGATCATGTTGTTAATAAAATGTTTATTGGCTGCAAGGATATGGTGAAGTATTGTTCATTTTATTCTCTCCTTTTATGACAAAGTGCTTCCTGGTTTGACAACAAAAAAAAAAAAAAAGAAACGCACTAAAATGAATTCAAATAAAACTGTGAACAATGTCTTGGATAAATGAGGCCGTCTCTTTCCTTTTGTGTGTTTAGTGTTTGTTTGAGTACTAATTTAATGTCTGGGGCTTTTTGCCTGACTATGATTTTTACTTTCAGTTTAGTTTTTTTTTTTTTTTTTTTTTCCAAACACAAAACCTGCTAGTATTGAGTGGGTGCCAGATATCGGAGCTGGTGCAGCGCAGAGAAGTGGAAACATCTGAGCAGTTTCTGTGCAACCTTATTGTGCTATTTAAGTACTGCACACAATGTAGGATGATGTTGCACTAACATGCCCTGCTGAACATTTAATAAATAGATTCAAAACTACAAATAATCAAATAATTTTATACATTTTTTTTTTTACAAATTCATGTATGTATTTATTGACTATTAATGAATTAAATTCACTGTAGATGTTACATTCCTTGTAAATTGGTTGTAACACCAATTCATAGATTGAACCATGAGAGTTTGTTGTATTCCTTTGAGGCCCTAATTGTTGCAGCCTCTTGCATCAAATGAGTGTAGTTATAAATGTATAATTTCACTAAAACTACACGCTTTTTCAACTCCAGCATTTTAGCTTCCTAAATACAACACTAGCTGTCCACTGGATGCAACTGGTGGGAACATGAAGGCAGGAAGATGGAAATTAGCTCTCATTTTTTCCTACCAGAATCTGATTTTAAGGCATTGTCATAATTTCCACAGTTTTCTATGAATGTACAATGTTTGCCAGGCAGAATAATACACCCCAGGCTTCAAACAGACTCCTTTAGTCTACATGAAGTCAAGAAATTACTTTGGGATTTGAAAGAAAAAAAAGAAAATGTGATTCACAGAACTGTGCAGAGTTGACACCAAAATCCTCATTGACTCACAGAAGGCAGGAAACTGCTGCCGCACTGTTTTCTATGCAGGTCACACTCACATAAGTGATGTCACAGCAGGTGTTTACCTTCAGCTGTCAAAGGCAGAACACCTGCTGTGACATCACTGTTCGGGGTGCGGCCGCTGGTGCATCATGCTGGAAAGCTTGAACCCAAAAGACAGCAGTGCAGCAGCAGTTTTCTGCCTTTTTTCAGATGTAGTGTGGATGCAACCCTAAAACCAACAAACATGTCACATGAGTTGTACGGCATATAATCCGTATATAAACTAGATTTAAAGTGTCTGATGCAGCGAGGGTATATTTATTATATATAGAGTATATAGATACATACATACATATTGATTATATAGAGAATATATTTATTTCCATGTTAAGTACTTGTGTAATGACAATCACGTTGAATCTAATCTAAATACTTGAGGTCACAGGTCATAAAAATGAACCATTTTTTCTGGCTTGAAAAACAAAACTAAAATCCAGTTATTCTGGGGAAATAAGAGTTTGCTTCCTTTTTCATTTTATTCTATTCCAAGTGTTTTAGGTTCGGGGGCTGCTGGTCAGAGTAGCCTATACATTTCTGACACATAATTGTGGGCTTGAGTCACTTGTGATGGACATTTTCTAGCCTATTTTTGACAATTTATAGACTAAAGTATTCAGTAATTAATTTAAAACATAATCTATGCATGGATTTATAAATTAATGATAAAAATAGCTGCAGCCCTGTAACTAATGAACACTTAAATCTGCTGTTCAGTCCACTGACTGTTATTGTAATTAAACCACTATGAAGTGTATCAGCAGATCATGTTCAGATGAGTGTTTTGGGAGGCAATTGTAACTAAACTTCATGTCTATAAAGTTGTTTATTTTCACAATGGAACTTACAACAGATTTACCATTTCAACAACAGTAACAAGGCAATGTGCGCTCGAGGTCATGCACAGATCATAATACATCAATAAAGAAATAAAAAGCAAACCTAAACAAAATCAAATTTTTCACAGCTTCAGAGTTTGTGCAGTATTTTAGTGTGTCCAGGTAGGATTTTAAGTAGGACATGAAGATAGTAAAGTTGGGTTTCTGTTTTGCAAATTTGTTGGCATGTATGTGGAATTATGCTAATAAAGAAATAAGATAATAACATTTTTTACATTTTCTTGAGAGGCACTTAAAAAAAAACAAATAAAATAAATTCCATTTTGAGTTTGAGTTGAGTATCTAATTTTCTGTTTTAAAAAAAAGATTAAGGTCATACCAAAAAAGTCTGACTAAAGGTGAAGTCCCAAACAAGATGAGTTGTCGCTTCATCTGTGTGGTGACAGAAGAAACAAAGAGGAACGTTTAGCCTATATTTTACAATAACTGAGTGAACTGGATAACACCTGTGCAATATTTTCAGACACCTCTAGCACCTTATTTGAAACAAAACAATGTTTTTCCCCTCAAATCTATACCAATATACAGATTATTCCAAACCAATACAGTAGCAGGTTTACTAATTGTGCCCCTATGGATTATTTCCCTTATACATTTATTATTATTTTTTATACTCAAAAAAAAAAAGGATCTGAATTCCCTTTATATATATATAATTCTGGTGTAGTAGTTTGATAAAGTTTGGGGAACCTCCACTAGCATCAGCAGCACACTTATCGCTTCAATGAACTCTCGCGATGTCGCGGAGAGCATAGTGGCGACGAGAAGTGGCGTGGGACGGAGTGGAGAGAGTTGTTATCGGAGCAGAGGGAGAGCAGGAGCGGAGCAGGAGCCGAGCAGGGGGCGTGTGTGACTGTGTTTGTGAGGTCCGAAAACAGGAGCACAACACGGCGTGAATGAGAGAGGCAAGCTGGCGGACTTCAACATGGCATCCGGAGATACGCTGTACATTGAGACAGACGGCTCGGAGATGCCGGCCGAGATCGTGGAGCTCCACGAGATAGAGGTGGAAACGATACCGGTGGAAACGATCGAGACCACGGTGGTCGGCGGGGATGATGACGACGACGACGACGACGACGACGGGCAGCCCATGATCGCGCTACAGCCGCTGGTCACGGACGACCCCGGCTCCATCCACCACCACCACCACCACCACCAGGAGGTGATCCTGGTGCAGACCCGGGAGGAGGTGGTCGGCGGGGATGACTCGGACCTACACACGGGCGGCGGCGCGGGGTTCGAGGATCAGATCCTCATCCCGGTACCGGCTCCGGGAGTGGAGGACGAGTACATCGAGCAGACTCTGGTGACTGTGGCCGGGAAGAGCTCCGTGGGTCGGGTGAAGCGGGGAGGCGGCGCCGGCGGGAAGAAAGCAGGCAAAAAGAGCTATTTAAGCGGCGCGGAGGCCGGCGGAAGAAAATGGGAGCAGAAGCAGGTGCAGATAAAGACACTGGAGGGGGAGTTTTCTGTCACAATGTGGGCTTCGGGTGAGTAACGTTACCGTGAGGCCGGCCGTGTCTGCCCGCTCCGGGTGTTAGCAGTTACATGTTAGCCGTTAACTTGAGGCCCTCGCTGCTAGGGCGTTGTCCTGCTGCACCAGACTAGTTCCTGGAGTGGTTCGTTTGCACCGCCGTGAGAAGCGACAAAATAACGCATGTTTTCGGTGCAAAAGCCCGACTTAGCATATCGAAATGTTTTTGTTTTGAAGGGAGGCCATGTTTTAGGTGTTGCTGGGCGCCGCCATATTTCCCCGAGACTAGTAAGTATGGCGGCGGCCCCCGAAACAGAAAAAATGGCGATATAGACGCGGAGATGGCGGCGGTGCTTCTTTTGGGGAGAGAGAGAGACAGCAGCTAGGGTTTTGGGATATGTGCAGGCCGCAAGACTGTGGCGCACTTACTCCTGAAATGCAGCTGATATGTTACGTAAAGTGTGTGAACGTCTAAATACATGTGAAATGTTTGGAGTTATTTACCATTTAGCCAGACAACCATGTAGCAGTTAGCTGCTGCTGGTAGTTGACCAGGCAGTTTTGCATCAGGCCTCCGTGCAGAGTGATGCTACTGTGTGCAATGCAAATGTGTCAAGGTGGTTAACCCATCATCACTATAAGTAAGCATTATATCATAACTTATAGAGTTTATATTTGCTCGGGTTGTGCATTTCATGGCACGGCTACATTTAAAAACCTTTGGATAACACTTGTACCTAATCAGTGTGTTTTTAGAGAGCACACAGCAGCTATCTGAGGCTATTTTTAGTGCACTCTGCTGGTTGGTTCAGTAGTTATTATTTAGACTTTATTCAACACAGGCACATATTTGTTTATAAGTTTCACAATCAGAAATTAAGAATGAATACATGCAAACCAGATGTTAAGTTTATTGCACATCAAAGTGCTATTTTCTATATATTTTTGAGTTTAAAGGCAACAAACTGGGGTGTAATTGTTAGCAGGTTGGATTTATTATGTGTTTTTAGATTATTGTTAGGTTATTTCTTTTTCTATATGTTTAACTCTGCATGTTAGTCATGTTTCTTTTTGTTTTCATCAAATTTTGAGCAAACTGGGGTGTAAATAATACACCTGGACATACATTATGTCATTTTCTACTAATGTAATTATGCAACAATAATGTGGTGACTCATATAACCTGAGGGCCAAGGCAGCTGCAGATGTTTTCAGGGGGGGGGCCTCCCCTCAGGCTTGTAGGGAAATATCAATATGTTATGCGTTCAGTCTCTGTAATTTATTTTTAGATGACAATAAAGACATTGACCATGAGTCGGTGGTGGAAGAGCAGATCGTCGGGGAGAACTCTCCTCCAGATTACTCTGAGTACATGACAGGGAAGAAGCTGCCCCCAGGTGGCATCCCGGGGATCGACCTCTCAGACCCCAAACAACTGGCCGAGTTTGCCAGGTGAGAAAATTCACCTGTTTCATTCTGCTAGTGTCTATCTTATGTACTCGACTTGAGCATTTATGAGAATTTTGCTTCTTTATTTATTTATTTTTCTGTTGTTACTTACAGTTGGCAGACAGGCATGTCATTTTATGTGTTTATTACAAATACTGATTCATGCTATGTGTATAATTTGTATCAGGGTTGTTTATATTGTTATGACTGTAGGGCTGCAACTATTATTTTCATCACCTGTCTGTTGATTATTTTCTCAATCAGTTTTTATTTCCTACTAAATTGTCAAAAGGTAGTAAAATATGCCAACTGTGTGTTTGTTTGTTTTTTTACAATTATGTTTGACAAACAAAAACAGTAAATATTAGAAATGTTTGCTTGAAAAACTGAAACTGATTAATAATAATAAAATAGTGGTAGATTTATTTTCTGTCAATCAGTTAAATAATTAACCTACTAACCATTTAAACTTTAGCTACCGCCAGTAGACCAAAAGGAAGTTTTTATTTGAATAGATTTTGAGTAAATTAATAAATAATTGATCACAAAAAGTGTTTTGTTGACTCAAAGAGTCAAGTTGTGATTTTGGGGATGTCTGTTGCTCAGAGCTAAAGTGGCAAGTAGCAGTTATTTTCATTATTGATAATTATGCCAGTCATTTTCTCAGTTTATTGTTTAGAAAAAAGTGAAAAAATGCAGTTTTAAGAAACACTAGTTGACACATTCAAATTGATTGTTTTGTCCAACCAGGAGTCCAAAACCCAAAGATATTCAATTTACCACCACTGAAGACCAAGACCAACCAGCATATTTTGCAACAATTAACCGCAAGTAATAGATTATTAAAATTGTTGCAAAATTAATTGTCTTATTGTTTCAGTTCTGTAGCCTTGTAAAGTGCAAGTCAGCTAAATAGTAAAGGCCAGTGAATGTTCACAGGGAGTAGCTATCATCTAATTATTGACTATGATAACTTAACAGAATTTTTTTTTCACTCTTCTGTGCACATGTGCTGTCTGGAGGTGAAAGTGGAGAATGTAACAGGCAGCCTCTTACTGAGACTGGTTATTGATTAACCAAAAAAAAACAACAACAACATTAAAACTAGACTAGTAGATGAAATGAGCACTTATGTTTTAAGGGATGGCCTTGAGTCATGTCTGTTTTTGTTTATTAAAAACAACAAACCGTGTCCTTTTTTTTTTTTTCCTAAACAGGATGAAACCCAGGAAAGTCAAAGAGGACGATGCTCCCCGGACGATAGCTTGCCCTCATAAAGTGAGTCTGCTGATTGCCGCCACTTTCCAATAATGGGAGTTCATAGTTCCTGATCTTACATTGTTCATTGATTGCATTCTGTGTAACTGAACATTATTCTAAAGATGTAGAAGATAAACAAAGAAAGCACTTTAGTTTATTGTTTTTTTTATGTACTTACAAGAACAATCAAGCCGCTTCTGAACTCAACATGTTCAGCTAATGCAAAGAGCGTAATTCCCTCTATGAGCATTGCTCTAATGGAGTGTGAAGCTTCTGTTAACAATAAATTATCACTTCAGGAGAGAAAAAAGGATTTAAACCCGTTTTCAAAAATACAAAATGCTGCAGACTCCTCACATTTATATTTACGTACAAGAAAACAAAAACCCTTTTTGTGCACCACTTTAGAGTTTACAACCCAAGCTGTGCTGTTGGTCAACTCTGTTCTGCACTCTCTCTCTCTCTGGTCCCCCAGGGCTGCACAAAGATGTTCAGGGATAACTCAGCCATGAGGAAGCATCTCCACACCCACGGACCCCGCGTGCACGTCTGCGCCGAGTGCGGCAAGGCCTTCGTGGAGAGCTCCAAACTCAAACGTCACCAACTTGTTCACACAGGGGAGAAACCCTTCCAGGTTGGCATCTGGACTAACTTCACACTCCTCCGAGCACAGATAGTCTATTTTTACATTTTAAGCACATAAGCTCATTTCTATTTGAAGGCAAATTGAAGCGAAGGAGAACAGGATGATAAGTACACTTATATGGTTCAAAATGAACACCCACTAAGTTCCAAATGCCAGTAAAACTTTGGTGGATAAATCAAGTCATCCATCACACTAGTCTCTTCCTGATCTCAAACTTTAAGAGTCTGCTCCAGAATTTTACTCAATCTGTTTGTGAGTGAGATTTTGTCAGGTGTTTTTTGACCTTTTCAGTCGAACATTCGTGACCTTTAATTACTTTTGCTACGCCTTTCAAACTTTCCGATCTCGCACATACAGTATGTTGTTGATAGCGGTGGCAGATTCACCGTTCGGTTCGGAAATTCTTCTTCATTCTTTTAAACAAAAGATTTTCCACAAAGATAGATAAAAGTAAACTTCACATTTCTAGCCTGCGGCCATCGCCTCCGACTGGCTTTTTAATGTTTCCAGTGACGAGAATCCAGTAAAGCATTCTCACCAGCTGATGATCCACGTAGAAGATAATGAATCTATGAAGTAACAGCATTTTTTTTCTTGTATTGCAATGTAGAGCTAGTTAGCCTTAGTATTATAAGTATGATATTGAGAAATGTAAGATCAGACTGTTATGTCATTATGTCAAATTAAGCCTGTACAACTGCTTAGCTTACATAGTTGTCTGTAATTTCAAAGTCTGTTTTTACATTATTATTATTATAATTAGCATTTAGGCAGCTTCCACACTGTGGGGAAATGCTACACAGTGGATGTGGTAGTTGTTTTATTGTAACCTGTAACCCCACAAACTAATGTAGTTGGTTAATGATGAGCTTCTTGTCCTGGAAGTAACACTTGGATACTACTGTTGCTTAACATTTCGACTCTTTCTGCTTATTGTAGAGCAGAAAAACACACCGTTTAATCCATTCCTCGCACTTTATGTCTTGTGTTTTAAATGTTGTAAATGCAAAAAAATATACACCATCCTCCAAACTCAGCACAGTTACAGTTGCTAAGCTATGATTGGACAAACTGTCAAGTAAGCTCAGATGTCACGACACTGTATGATCAACTCTAAACTTTTTAACTCTTGTCTTTCCCTGTAGTGTACCTTTGAGGGCTGCGGGAAAAGGTTTTCTCTCGACTTCAACCTGCGCACACACGTGCGGATCCACACTGGAGACCGGCCCTACGTCTGCCCTTTTGACGGCTGCAATAAGAAATTCGCCCAGTCAACCAACCTAAAGTCTCACATTCTCACACACGCCAAAGCCAAAAATAACCAATGAGAACCCATCCACCACACAGACGGGGGAGAGAAAAAAAAAAAAAAGAGCGAGGCACACGTGAAACCTCTTTTGAAGACGGGAATGGAAAGCTTGAGACTTTTTGATTTCTATAACAAAAAATCTGACAGAGAAAAAGACTTTAAAAAACACTGAATTTCAGCTAGTTTTTCCTGCGTCCCCTTTCTTCTGCTGTCATATTGGATGAGGAACACAGTGACTGTTCCCCAAAGCCCCGGCCAACACGGTCCCTGTGTTTCTCCAGTGGCACTCTGCTGCCAGAAGATGGAACCCATGGACAAACATCAGAGACTTATTTTTACCAGAGCGAGCAGAGAAGCAGCAATCTATTGGTATTTTTATTTTGTCGCATAGCTTTTATTTTCCTCAAGTGTGCATATTGTACACTTGACTCAGGCTATGTTTAGTAAAATTGTGATCTTCTTTTCCTTCAGCATTATAAGATCGTACCTATGATACAAAAGGCTTCGGCATTGTATGACCTGTTTCACATGTATGAGAAGTTCAAAAACAGCTGTATGTTTGCATTTCCATACCCTCTTTGGTTGTATTTTTCTCTAACCACAAAATAACCTTGTATACTTGTATTGTATGGCTGTATTGAAATTACGTAGACATAGATAGAGGTGTGATTTAAAGTGTTAGCCAATTAAACTTTTAGTCATGAGTTGCTTTATATTTTCTATGGACTGTCTTTACACAGAGAAAATGAATAATATGAACTTACTCAGAGCCTGTCTCAGTTAAAGTATCTTAAAGCGTACATTGAATTGACTGCGAGACCATCACTTTCTTTGTTAGAATGTAATGTACAGACGTCAAACCATTAACTTCCTTTGTTGATATTTACACCCATGTATCTCAACTGCCCACAATAAAATGGGTCATTCCAACCCTGTCGAAATACTCAAAAGCTCTTGCTAAGTGTTGCTGTTCATTCTAGACATTAATTGTTGACTGTTCTGATCCTTGAAGACCCCTCCAGATATGTTTAAAGATGTATATAAAACACTACTTTGAATAATAATGTGTCTAATATGATTTTTCCACAAAAAACAGTATAATGATCTTGTTAAAATCCTTAAAATAACATCTACACCTTCTCCCTCATTAAAAATCCAGATCTATGAATATGCAAATATTGTTTATTTCAAAAGTTTACATGCTGGGCACAAGATGTCTCCTACTTCTCTGAAAAAAAAGTCAATTCTCATGGACTGTATGTGCGCTGGAGGGTTTAAGTTTCCACATCACACTTGTGTAAGTTGAATGCTGGACCAGGATCGGCTCCAAACTAGTAGTGATGTCACAAATCATGCTCGTAGGTGCACACAGAAACACAGAAAGTTTCCTTCTTCAGTAGATGAATATGAGAATAGTCTTCTAGTGTTAAATATACGTTATTCTGCACAGTGAAGCTCAAATATCCAACTGAAGTAACAAGAAGAAAAACATTTTTGAGTGGAGGGGGACTTTAAGGATTATATCAATGTTATGGCATATGCCTACCAGACGAAAAAAGCAAACTGAAGACGTTACCATGATGACTGTGATTACACAGTAGCCTCCATGTTTTAGATCAGTGATACCCAACCAGAGTTACATGTATGGAAAGAGTGTGGAGATCAGCTAATTTGAAAAAAACAAAACAAAACAGGAATTATGGTTCTTTGGTGATTTTGTTCTTTAAAAAAGTAAACATATTTGTATTTAGGAGGAGAATAAACACACAGTTGGGTCTGCAAACTGGTGTGAGACTGACTGTCACAATAACCAACGGGCTGGAGCTGACGGGACTCTGACAGGATACCTGAACACCACATGCTGCATTTGAGTTTTGCCTGAAAACTACAGCAAGTGAGTAGAGAAGTCAGAGCAGCTAGTAATGAATAAATGGTTGTACCTTTTATATAATTATTA
The DNA here is from genome assembly GCF_914725855.1 of Thunnus albacares. Classification (NCBI taxonomy): domain Eukaryota; kingdom Metazoa; phylum Chordata; class Actinopteri; order Scombriformes; family Scombridae; genus Thunnus; species Thunnus albacares. The sequence goes on along the minus strand of NC_058121.1, from coordinate 18,583,260 downwards.
ACATCCAGTTTAGACATGGAACATGAAGGGACATTTAAGAGCATCAACAAATCTAGAAATAATGGAAAGCCTGTGAGATTTGTATTAAATGTGCAAAAAAAAATCACAAAAATCTAGGGCTACAGCTTTGATTATTTTCAGTATCGATTAATCTAAATCTTACTTTGTAAATGAATCATTTTTTGGCCTGGTCTTTGTCCTGTCAGACCAACAGTCCAAAACCCAAAGATTTTCATTTAGACTAAAAATATTCACAATTTAGAAGCAGGAATCAGTAAATGTTTGGCATTTTTGCTTAAAAAATTACTTAATCTCTCTAAAACTCTTGCTTTGAGTCTCAATTTCTGTCATTAGTGAACACACCACAGACTTCTTACAGTGTATTTTCTAGAGAAATCATAAGATAAAGTGGAAACACAAGTGCCATTCACTAACTCAGGATAACAGACTTTCTGAAAGCTGCATCAGCTCAGTGGGATTTCCTCCCTTCCTCCCTTCCTCCTTTCCTTCCTTCCCTCCTTCCTTCCTTCCATCCTTCTTGTTTCTCACGCTTGCAATTTCAAGTTTTACACATAAGTCTCTTCCTTTTTCTGCTCAGCCAGCAGGATTAGCACAACTGTCTACCTCAGCGTCCTGCTAAGATCCCGCTCTCTGGCCTGATCCTGTCCATCCTGCTGCAAACTCCAGACCAGACCAGCTCTCACTGCCCCCTCCTGGTAATAATCTGCAATGAACTTAACCAGCTGACAGTGCTCTCCATGGTGCTGATCCCCAGGCGGATTCAGCATCCAGCTGTGCTTACAACTATGCAATCAAGCCTCTGTGTGTGTCTGTGTGTGTAGTAAAATATGCTGTTTGAAGAGTTCCCTCTTGAGTTTCTTTTTCGAAAACTCCTCCTCTGTCCTCTTCGCTCTCTGACACGTAGGGCGATCCAAGAGGAGAAGAAAAACAAAAGTTGCTCTGTGTTTCTGGTGTAGAAATACATTGATTTAGCTATAGTGCATTCTTGATGTCTTATTGGATTTTTTAGACTCCAAACAGCTCAGACCTGCTGCTTGAAATTCAGCACCAGGTGCACTTTCCCTCTACCTGAGACCAACTTTGACTTGAGTGATGTGAAAGCCCCCACCAACCTCTGTGTGTGTGAGAGAGAGAGAGAGAAAGAGAAAGATCTGTGTTTGTGTAAATGTGTGTGTGTGTGTGTGTGTGTGTAAGAGAGAGTCGGAGTATGTAAAGGCTGATTCAAGCATGATCCCACTTGGGGTCTTTTTTTTTTTTTTCTAAGGGAGCATTTATTCACAGGATTGGTTGTTTTGATTGACAAAGGCAGGGGAGAGTAAATGCGCTACTTGTTATGCAGCTGAAGTCTGTCAAGCCTCCAACACCTGCTCTCTTTCAGATGCTTATTTCATTATGGCTTCTCTCTCCCAGGAGTCAAGGCACTTGTAGTTTTTTTTTTTTTCTTCCTTTCTTCTTTTTAAAATCCTGTGCTGCATGTTTACCTGGATGTTGTTCCCTCTCTCGTTCTCACTCTCTCTGCTCTGGCCGAGTTATTTGCAGCCAGCTGTGATCACACCTACGGTCTCAACGCCTGGATTTTCTTTCATTAGCCTGTCGCTCTCTTGCAAGCAAACAAAGGTTTATCACACTGAAACCATACCAGGCACCCTCCGCAGTAAGATACCCCCAGTTGCTGCACTACACTCCCGTCCCCCCCGCCAATCATCTGTGAGTGTAGACTAAATCAGGAAATCTGCACAGATCAACACCCAGCTCTCTGTGGTTTATTATTTATTTCGCATTTCTTAATAACACTCCTGCAAAGATCTTCCTCTGTGCCTGTGCTCTGCTTGTCAAGAGCTGAATTTCATAGTCACAAAGAGATAGATGTAAATAAATCAAAAATGTGTAAACCACAAAACTGTATAAGCTACGTCTTACATTAATTTGTGTAAATCTTCAATATTTCAGTTTATTAAAGGTGAGTAAGCTTTTGTCTGCTAATACAGAACTGCACAAATTGACTTTTATGTGCACCCTCCTCTACATCCTTGGTCACATATAGTCAGAGCCTGTCAATGACTGTTATGCTTAATCCCTTCATTGCTCCGTCTCACAGCCAATTTGATGGTAAGGCATGCAGAACAGTATACTCAATTCAGTCTGTGGGTCAAATCTCTGAACTTAAATCTGTTTCTAGACACGTTTAAATCTCTTGAAGTGCCTTTTTTTTTGCGGTGGGCACAGTAAGAGATGCTATTTCCATGCAGAAAATATGTTGCCAAGGTAACAGAGGAGAGAGTGTGTGAGAGAGAGGGAGGCTGAGATACCCTCTGAATACCAGGACTGCCGCTGCAGACGTAGAGCACAACGCTCCACCCTGTCAGCGTCGGTACAGCAGATTTTCAACCCGTGTACGACACTCTTTACACATCTGAAGGCTGTCTTGGACTGGTTTAAATGTCAAGGCTGTGGGTTTTTTTTCATTTCCTGCTTTATTTGCAGAAGTGTCAAACCACAGAACAATACAGGTTGTAATTCATCTTTCAGTATCTGCTCTTTCTGCATCTCACCCTCTTTCTCAACTCTGGTCCTCTTGTCTCCTCTCTCTCACTCTTTCTTTGAATCTGTCTCTACCTATATACAATATATAGACTACATTTCTCTCCTTCTTCTGCCTCAGGTTCAGTCTGTCTCTGTGTACACTCATCTCCTCTGGCATCCTCTCTGTGTCAATCAAATTCAAATTTACTTTATTGGCATGGCTGTGATTAAGTCCAGCATCACTAAATCAGGTTATACAATGCAAGTTTAATAATTCATAATTCAGAGAGAGAAAAAAGACAAATAGTTTGCATATTACTGCAAAATATATGCTTCACTAATCACCATCTATTTTGGTAATAAACTCAGTAATTTATTATGCAAAAAGGCCAGAAGTTTTGCTAGTGCCGGGTTTTCATATGTGCTTTTTTGCTGCTTTTCTCTCTTTTATTTAATTTTAAAGGATATATATTTGTGTTTTGGACTGTTGGTTGAACAAAACAAGCAATTGTAAGGTATGACGTTGGACCAAGAAATTTGAAATGGGCATTTTTCACTATTTTCTGAAACTTAATAGACTAAATAATTACCCTGGTTTCAGTGGTGGAAAGTAACTAATTATATTTAAGTACATTTACTCAAGTTCCATACTTTTTTAATTTTCCCATTTTATACTAAATACTGTACTTTTTACTCCACTATATTTACTTCTCAGCTACAATGAGTAGTCACTTTTCAGATTAAGATTTTACATTAAGAATGAGCTTAAAATACGATGTTTTAAAGACTAAACCAGTGGTTCTCATTTGTTTTGGCGTGGGACCCTTTACAAAGAGAACTGTCTAGTTGGGAGCCCTTGTCACATGTTTCAGATGTATATAACTTGTATGTTCTACCAAAGAGTGATTGTCCCTCTTAAGTTGTAAGATGGTTTGATTTGAATAACTGTTTGAGGCCAAAAGAAGTAAAATTATCCAGTATTTCACAAAAAAGCAAAGATTAGAGGAAAGTCTGAAAAATAAAAAATAAATGTATGTAGTAGAATTTTCTTTGTTTTTGCTTCTTTTCAACCAAGTTATTAATCACTTTGCGACACACTGGAGGAGCCCAAACCCCTAGGTTGGGAACCACTGGATTAAACTGCCTATAACTATAGACTATGTTTAAAGTAGTTAAAATTAGCTGCACCAGCCAACTATAACAGAGAAAGTTTACTCATGCATCAGTATTAACGATCAATTTATCAGTCACAGGAGCCATTTTTCTACCTCTGATACTTTCAGTACATTTTGCTTCTAATACTTTTACATAAATGTCATTTTGAAAGCAGGACTTTTTTAAGTTGTTGTATTGCAACTTTTAGTTAATAGTATATTATATATTATATATTAGATATTAGATATATTGGTCTAAGAGTGTTGAGTTTTACTTCGCTCATGATCACCCAGATAATCTGCCACTTGGTTGTGTCTGCACAGTGTCAAAAAGAATTAAAGTTAACATCAGTTTTGTGGCAGATTTTTCTTTTTCTTTTTGCTGTAATTTGGACGGTCCAAATTGTGTGAAGGGGGTGCTGAGGCCAGTACAGTTGCTCTCATTACACCAGTCTCCCCATCCCTTCATCTTTCTCTCTCCCATCAGCCACCAGACGTCAATCATAAATCGACCTTTATTTGATTAATGCTTCATCTCAGGATCCTCATCACGTCCCCGCTCCACTCCACCCGGTCACTAAAGGTGAACGCTCTTCAAAAGAGCATAGCCACTGCATCTACATTTCAAATCACTGATTGTACGGCTGCGCAGAGATGTGATGGGCCTGCAGGTTCTACATTGCACACGTGGTCACAGTTAGATCAAAAGACCTTTAAAGCCTTGTTTATGAAGAGCTACCTGACATTTTCAATTTTACCAGCAGTAGCTCTGTCCCATCAGCTGCAGCGGATGACAATCGATCAAACAATAGCTGTGGGGCCACTGCAGTCTTATTTTGACTGCCTATATCCCCATGTGTTTTTGCGTGTACGCTTTATACACCCAATTAGTGTAAAATTCATGTTAAATTTGACACCATGGTTTGATATCTCAACTTAACAAGCACACTAAGATGAGATCACTCTGAGCAATAAATAAGATTAGTACACAGAAACACAGTCAATTCATAATCCTAGTGTAAACTGGTTGTGGAAGCCCTACAGCCATGCAGATTTCTGTGTGTGGATGTAAAAAAAAAAGTTATTCAACAGTGGCCAGTGCAGGCATGCATGCAGTAACATGTTATAGTTTGGGACCACTTGGTGTCTCTGTGATGGGTGAGCAAAATAATGTGGCCCACGACCTCCGAACAGCTTCCTATCCTCCATTACCAGAAGCCTGAAGCGATAACAAGATTAGCATAAGCACTTTTAGAAAGTCACTGTGAATGGGATCCTTAAAGAGGCTTAAACTGTCCCCCCTTCACCATCAGCTGATAGATAGTTGGAGCTGACTGGCACATCACACGCTGTTGCTGCATTCTTGTCTTAGTGATCTCCAAGACTGGCAAATCAATGAGAGATCCATCATTGGGGACGCTTGGCGGAGAGACAGAGAGCAAATCACTTCTATAAGCGATAGCAGCTATCAGGCAAATGGGCAGAAAATGGTTCCTAATGGTGCCTGGTATGTCTGGTGTAAACTGCAGCCAGCCTCTTTGTCGTCCATCACCCTGGAGCATATGTAACCGAAAGAGAGGAGGCAGCGGGAGAGGAGAGGAAGAGGAGGAAGCATCTGTTCGTTCAGCGTGGGAACCCCTCAGGGGGGCAAGACAATAATCTGGGTTCACGTCAAACCAAATCTGGAGTCTGTGCTGTGGGATGATGCTGTGTCACTTAGTAAGTCTGTGTGTCAAACAGTGGAAGTCATCCAGTCAGCACCCCCGGTGTGTGACCTTCACTCAGCAGACTCCTCCACTCTCTAATGGGATTATAAAAATGCTCACTCATTTTCTCCCTCGGCTTTGTCAAAAATCCTGTTGGTAATTGAAGCAAAGTTGACTCAAATGCTGAGATCATAAAATATGGATGATGCCGTTTTCCAAACTCCTTGAACCGGCAAAGTCGAACACTGGTCAAGAGGGGGGGGGAAAGTAGTTTTTCAGTATGAGCCATTAACACCCTAACAGGACACTTGGCAGACTAAGTTATCAGCTTTCATAAGCTTATCGTGACTTTGACTAGACAGTAACAGTTGGTGCTGAGTAAACAAGGAAGTCTTTAGTTTAGATTTGACCATTTCAATTATTTCCCCCAAGCCAAGACTGCTGTTTTCCCAGAAACAGTAATCACATTCACTATTAATGAGCCATGATGTTCATCCCGCACCCATTTACTCCTCTCAATAATGCATACTCTTTGGAATTGCCTGTGCATATTTTACACTGCAACACCTCCCCCTCTGTGTGCTCCCCCCCTGAGAGGGATAACACCGGTGTTTTGGTCGCACTCGCTATTTGGCCCCAGGCTTTCTCTACATGTACTCTCATGGATAATACTTGCCGGGGAAACAACAGTCTCACGTGTGAGTCAGACTAAGGCTGCCTGCTGTGTGAAGATAATGAAACACCGAGTTGCAGCATGGAGAGCGAAAGGTGCTAACACACTTGTTGAAGGACCTCAGTCGTCTTCAACTAAACGTTCCTATTACTCCTCTCTAACTGTGATTCTAATAGGCTGAATTAGGCCCAATGATCTCTTTAAATAAGACAATTGACCACAAATTGGACACATCAATGCCCCGATGTGATTTTCCCCACATCATGATTGTCATTAAAAGCAGGCAATTGTGGCATCACAGACGATGTTGTTTAAAGTGCTCCATAAAGAGACTCATCCTGTCAGAACCAACTGAAACTCACACGAAGGAATGAAAAGCCCATTAGCAGTGACAGCAGAAAATGAATTTAATTGACAGAACATTGAAGCTACTATTGAGAAGGTGGGGGGTGAGGGGGGGGGGGGGGGGTTGTTTCTGACTTGATGGCATTTGAACAGCATATCAAATCAGCCCAGATGGAGGAGGGATTGGCCAGTCTGTTTGTAGAAGGCAGGTCAGACTCAGAATCACAGAGATTGGCATGTTCACTTCTCAAGCAGGCCAGTGGGTGGGTGGTTGTGGGGTGTTGGAGGTTCGGAGGGTTGTTTAGGAGCACGGCGAGTCACTTGCAGTTGAGAGGAGTGAGTCAGCATGATGCAAGGCAGTACACAAGAGAGGAGGGGTGGTGCTGGAGGGGGGTGGGGGGGGTGGGGGATGGGGGGGTGTAAGAGGAAGACTAGACAAGGACCAGGAAACACATTATAAGGGTTTCGAAAGCGGGTCAGGCTCATGTGGTGTTGTGAAGGGGAGCGTGTGGTTCTGATCTGGCCGCAGGGCTCACTCCACTCTGCTTGTTGCCAGACCTCCAGCCGAGGTCTATCACCCACTCACCCCACCACTGCCCCCCCTCCCCCTTCTCCCCTCGCCCCCTTTGTGAAGGTGCACTGAATACTGAAGAGCCAGAGGCTGCATGGCTGGCTTACAAAGGGTGCTCTTTTCTCTGTCTCCTGCATTCCCCGTTCTGTTCCACTCTACATTCCTTCTTACTCTCCGCTCCCTGCACCCTCTTTCTCACTTCTCTCTTCCCCCTCTTCTCTTCTCTCTCTCTGAGCTGTCCCGCTTTCTTCCCTGCCCCTCTCGCTCCCTCTCTATTTCTTCGTCCTCACCCCTGCCTCTCTGCCTCCCACCCTCCTCTCTGTATTTGTTTCACAAAACCTTCCATCTACCCCTCTCTGCTTCGCCTCCTCTCCTCCTCTCTTTCTCTGTCTCTCTCCCCAGAAATGCATCTATTATTAACATACACTTGCCAAAGACTGAACCAAGGTTCAGGCCAAGCTCCTCAGCATTTTAATCACCCATAATGAGAGCTAGAAATAATGAATAAAAGCGCTTGAATTGGGTGACAGCAATTAATTTATGTCTTGCATACTGTATGTGCAGCTAATCTTAACAGATTAACTCTGTGTTCCCCTCCTTAACTCTGTATTCCTAATAAGCCGTATCCCTTGAGGTTTAATGCTGAGAGAGGCATGTATATAAAAATCAATCAGGCAGCACCTGACCACCAAAATATGCAGTGAATAAGAGGTTGTATTCCAGCGGATAATGCATATTATGTCAGTCCTGCAATAGGAGACATGACTGTAATTGTAGAATTAGGTGCGCCCAGGTTCCTATTGCAAAGGTTGTGTTTAACCTCTCCTGTGGCAGGTTTCTGCTGTAGCTCCCATCTGAGGGCGCGGGCACAGTGCTGTCATGCGAGCGCGTAGATGTGCAGGCGAGAGGCATCCCCGGTGACTAGCATGGCCTCTTTTCATCATCTGCTTCCCTCCCCTCTTTGTACAAACACAAGGGCTCAGGGCAGGGATCTGTCAGAGGTCCACTACTCACACAGAGAAAGGGGAATTATGTTGCTGCAAGACTACTGAAACCCCAAATTCATTACCGCTTTGGCTGGTGGAGTTTGCTGAACCATGGGATGCATCTATTGTTTTGTTCTTTACAGCACAGAAAGAGAAAGCTGCTCTATCTTGCTGATGTTTTGGATAAGTTGGTAATTCACAAGTCAAGCTGAAAATGAGATAAAAATGTCCCTTTTGTCACTGGTTTATTTATACTGGTAAACATCAAACAGAAACAACAGCAAAATCAAGAGCTGACGTCCTTCCATACTTGTGATTATCATTTCTCTTACATCGACAAGTTCATTTACAATGGTTGTCATTGGCGTGTCATGAAAACGTCAGTAAGTAAAAAATATGGAAATTAACCATGTCTCATTCCTTTGGATCCTCATCCACATGTAATATCACATTACTTCCTGCACCTGTCATGCTGTTGGTGTTGGTTCAATCGCCGTCGAAATCAGTCATGACAGGAATCCTATCAGAGTTGAGTCTTTATGTAATTATGTGTTAAAAATGTATCGATTCAAACCGGAGGGCAGTATTAGGCTGAGTCGACTTGTGCCACAAAATGCTGCATTGTGCTGTGTCTGGGAGTGACGGGATGAAAAGATGGAGCGCTGTCTACTACATTCTGTTCCAGCACCTCTGGGATGTAAAGCACATTCGTAATCTCCCCAAACCACCACCAAGGTAATTAAGACATGTCACCATCTGTCTGTAGAGCTGGAGACAAGAATCATGTTCAAAGTCTACAGAGATTGTATCACTTTAAGTAACAGGCAATGAGACTGCGAGTATAATAAACCCACCTCCTGTGCGTTTCGTTCTTTGTTATAATACAGTATGTCCAGGTTACTGCATTCAATACCACATGAACACTTATTTTTGTCTTGAGATATACAGCATCTCACACAACTAAACATTTTTGTACATGAAGTTGTTTTATACATCGTTGTGCCTTTCATCAAACTTTGATCAAACGTCGTTATAAAGAAGACTTTGATAGGTTATAAGGTAGAAAACAAATGTGAAACATTTCCCATAACCCTGTATGTCCGCCTTACCCCCACATATATGAGGGAAGCTTACAGGTCTCTCAATGGAGAGCACAAAAGCTCAAAACAAGGCATAAAATCCCTGTCTGTTCCACAACGGGCCACAAATCCAATTCAAGAAAACAAGAGAACGCAGGTCATAAACTCCAAATCATAAAGTGCTCTCCAGAAGCCACTCAGACCTGGAGAGCTTGTCCCTGGCCCGGTGAATGTTTGTTGTGCTCTTGAGCTGCGGCAGCTCTCCGCTCATCGAGAGGCTCCGCTTGGAGCGCAGACTGGCCCCAGTTTTGGGGTAGGCCACATAGCAGCGCTCACTATATGAGTCTGGGTTAAGGGAGTGCCTGCGGTTAACCCTTACACCCCCTGCAGGCACAGTCATGTATTGTCGAGGGGCCTGGTGGGGCCGTGGACCCCTGGGAACCGCAGTCCATTTGGTGGGCTGCCCGGGTACAGCCAGAGCGACTGCGGAGGCTATTTTAACCTCCGAGGAGTTATTCCGATTCATGTTATCGAGCTCAACATCTGCCTGAGCTTCAGCTCGACGGGCCTCTGAGGGTTTTGGGGGAGCACTGGAACGTTTGGGCCTCGGAGCACCTGGGGAAGCTGGGTGCCAGCTGTGGCTGGCAGCAGAGGTAGACACAGTGCAGTCAGGGACAGAGGGTTTGGTGGTGGCTACCACAACTGGCGGTCGCTGCTTGGCTGGCTCTGGGGGTGGCAGGGACACTCTGAGGCAGTCCTTGTCATTCTTCTCTGGACGCAGGACCTGCTTGGAGAGAGACTTAGGAATCCCACAGCCCTGCAGCTGTCCATCACTGCTCAGTGACCGAATATCCCCCATCTCCAGAGCCTGACAGCAGAGGAGACAGGAGACATGTATGTGAAGAGAGAGAGAGGAATGAAAGCAGTTTTATTAGACACCCCTGTTTCAATATTAACAAAAATAATGAACAGAAAAAGAGCAAACAGAAGGAATCATGCCAAACTGACCTTATCTACATCTCCTTGGTTACACACCCGGTAGCGCACAATAAGGAAGATGATAAAAGCAAGCACTGAGGCCACAATAATGCCTCCAATGATAACCACAATGGTGCCGCCAAGAAACTGGGACTGCATGAAATGGCACCTCAGGTACTGTGGCTCGGTGGTGAAGTGGATACAACCGATCACCCTGGTGGCCGTCAGTGATGTCACCTGGTCATCGTAGATGGCCAGAACACACAGATCATATTGTGTACCAGCCGCCAGATTGTTTACCAGGATGTTCTTACTGGTCGGGGGTATCATTCTGTAAAAAGAAAAGCTTTGTTGTGAGTTCTGACATAGATTAGGGAGGGTTAAATTGAAAGGAGACAGAAGCAAATCAGATTATCCGTCTTATTGTTTTGTAGGGATAAAATGAAATGACAATCATTTATCTCTCAGGGGGCTATTTAAGATCTGTCTAGGCATAATCTTTTGTGGCATTTGATTTGTTCTCTCCAGCATCATTACTGATAAAAGGTTGCTTTAAGTAGCTGGGGATGCCTCAGTTTGTTCATAACATCAGGATTACAGGCACGACTCTCTAATGTGCCCCCTGCTTTCCGTAGCTGCTGCTGAACACCATATGTGTTGGTGACTTCGAAGTTCATTCGGAAAAAAGGAGCCTGTGCGAGATGCTATCACATCACAGTGATTAGCACAAAACATGGAGTGTAAGAGGGTAGAGATGAAAGAATTCTGTGTATGCCAGTTTCTCAGATGGGCATGCCTCTGATGCTTTTTGTAAAATACTGGCTGACTACTCTTTCATCTTGCTATCTGTCCACAGCTTAGTGCTGACATTCTGTTTTGATTTTGTTGATTAAGCATTATCAGGATTTTGCACGTAGTAAGTGATACACTGAGACGAGGGGGGATTATGAATCGAAGAATAAGAAGTCAGATACAGTGCATTAGTCTGCACACCGCAAATAATCATGTTGACAATCAGGTCCAGTTCTTAATAACTAAATATCCAAGGGGATTTAAAAATTCAAATTAGACTATAAAGGTAAAACAAGGGTCATGGGATTTTTAATATCGTTCCAATTAGCTTTGGTTTATTTGCATACATATTCAGATTTAAAGGGGCCATATTATGCACATTTTCAGGTCTATATTTTTAATCTGGGGCTTCACTCGAATATCTTTGCATGATTATTAGTTCGAAAAACTCCTTATTTATCTTATACTGATCCTTTACACAGCCCCTCAGTTCAGCCTCTGTCTGAAACAGGTTGTTTTAGTTCCTGTCTCTTTAAAGGGAAATTCCGGTATTTTTCAACCTGGACCTTATTTTCCCATCATTTTTGGTCTGAATGACTAATGTGGACAAATATTTTTGGAATTGTCCAGTGTTGAGCAAGATCACTTCAGCCAGCAGCCACAAAATGGGCTGCATTGTAATCCTTGGGTGCAACAGTGCCCGGTCAAAGTACCTATGCTAAAAATTTTTGCCACTGACAGGCTCAGATTGTTATTAGTCAGTGTCTGACAATGAAAGTAAACACAGGAACTAGCCGTCTGTAGCAGCATTATTGCTAACTGCATAGGGAACTACATCCAGAGCAGTTCACATGTCAGTTTGTTTACGTCTGAGGCTGTGGATAGCTCAGCATTTGTTCTTGCTAGAGAAGTAGTAACTTAGGAAATGAAGTAAAATGGTTCATGTCTGCAAGTTTCCAAATTGCAAAGATAAAGTGACAAGATCCACACTGTGCAGTTTTCATGGATTACTGCTGGACGATAGAGATTTACATATTGTAATTCCTGACACAGTTAGTTAGTAATCGTATTTTCTTCTAAGCTGAGCATTTGGTCTAACTGGCCTTGCTCTTTTCATCCAGTTGATTCTGTGGAGGTGAAACAGTGTCCAGGATGACATTGCTGATAAACGCTGTAAATCCATGTGTAGTAGTTACACAGTTGTGATTACACTCATCAATGGACACTTCTAGATTTTCCAAGTCTGGCAGCAACAGGTCCCATTCTGCAGAAAAGGTTTTCCTCTTCACTCATTAGGAGAGCAGTGACCACAGGAACACCAGCAGTTTCTCTGAGGTAACTGTTACTGTATGTTGACTTTCCTGACAGTCCTGTTGCCTTTCTGTCTCCATTATTCATTTTTCATTTGTTTTATCTCCTCTCTGTGTACTCAACTACTGATCAAAGAAATACAGTTGGCCAGTCAAACTGAAGTGACTCACAGTCATCCTCATTATAGTCCATGGGATAATCTGTCATTGCGCTTAGTTTTTTTAGTTTCCTTACAGTCTAACCACGATGACAGTCAGCCTTATACATGTAAACAAACTGGTGTACGCGGATGAATATGTGAGTGGTTCAGTTGGCCGGCAAACTTCCCCAGATGCAGTTTCCTATGCAGTTAGCCATGATGCTGCTACAGGCAGCTAGTTCCTGTGTTTACTTTAGGGGTGTAACAGTACACAAAATTCAAGGTTTGATATGTACCTCGGTTTTGGGGTCATGGTTTGTACGATTTCAGTACAGCAGGATGGAATGGCTCATTGGCCAAAACTATTACTGAAACAGTTTAGTTGCCGCAGTGGAAAAAGAAAACAAACTTTCTGTTTCTTGCAAGGAGTCAAGACACCTGCTGACAGCTGTTTAATGCTGATTTATGGTCTAATTTTCAGTCAGTCAGAGGGGCCAAACCACTACTTTTACTGCAATACTTTTTAAACTACATTTTGCTCTCTCAGAACTGGTTGTTACAGCGGGGGAGACATATTATCGTTTCACTGCTGAGATAACAGAGCATATTTTAATAATAGTGTTGCACTTGGTCAGTGTCAGGGTAACCAGGCTAACTTGGCTAAGCCGGCTAGCATACATCCATGCTACAGCTAAGTAGTGCACTGCCAAAACATTCCAGGAAGAACTCATGCTCTACAATTATTGTTCCACATGTCAGACTAAGTGGATTATTTAACTATTTTGACAGACAGTAACAGAGCGTATTCTTTGTATGACTGCATGCACCGAACCGTAACGTCCATACCGTGACCATTCGGGACAAATCCATGTACCATAACACCCCTAGTTTACTTTCGTTGTCAAACACTTATAATAACAATCTGAGCTCGTCAGTGGCAAGAACAAGCACTTTCAGTGGACGTACTTTGATGGGCTCGATTGCCCCCAAGGATTACATTGCAGCTCGTTTCTCAGTTGCTGGCTGAAGCGATCTCACTCAATACTGGACCAATTCCAAAAATTGTTGTCCACATTAGTCACCCATAATGATGGGAAAATAAGGTTCAGATTGAAAAATGCTGGAATTTCCCTTAAAGGCCCTCCACCCGAGGAGTCTACTCTGTTCTGATTTGTTAGCTTCCAGAGGCTGCATCACACGACTTCCAGCCGCTCGGGAGGCTACGTCAAATAACCATGAAACAAACTATAGTAGTAGGACTTCACTACTTTTTTAATATGAACTTTTCAAATACATCCATACACGTTGGAGCTGAAATCTGATTTGAAGTGGACAACGCAAACAACATATGGAATAAACTCAGTAACCAAGGCTACAGCACAGATGGACGTTTATTTGCATGCACCACAAGCTGATGTCAGAAGCCACTTGTAGGTGGCATTTCTACATATGTTAACCCCACGTTTTGGGTCTTTGACCATGTTTAACATCTGATATCATAGCAGTATATAAATAACAGAAAACCAGAAAAAGCATATCATGTCCTCTCTAAGGTTTGTTAACTAGATCAAATTATGTATTTTGGCAAGTACTTCTCCTCACCTGTATACCAGTGAATCATCATAGCTCCCATTGTATTGGATCTGGAACATGCGGATTCCTGGAATACTCCTCTGAAAGTTAAACTTGACTAGGGCAGAGGTGGACGTGGCCTCGGCAATTACTACTTTCTTCTCCTGGCTCGTCTTCGCGTTCCCCAGAGGCACCCCTACTGCCTCCGCCCCCGTCTTGGTCACTGTGGCGATATCTGATGATCCAGGGTCAGGCTCCTGCTCTGCGATTGTGTTGTTGGTGATATGAGGGAGTTTAGCAATGACCAGATCTACGGTCTGCTGAGCTTCGCCGGCCGGGTTGGAGGCCACACAGGTGAAGGAACCTGGAACATAAACTGATTGGATTATCGCTCTCACTGATATCTATTATTACAGATAAGTACTGCAGGCCACACATACATTGTACAATGTTTCATTTGGCAGATGCTTTTATCCGAGGCGACATACACATGAGAGTTAATACAACACAAACAAGGATCTAGTCAGGAAAGAATAACACAAGTAAAGTTGCAATAAAAACATAACATATATATTCATTTAAAAGAATAGTTCGACATCTTTGGAAATGTTTATCTTCTTTTTTTGCCAAGAGTTAGGAGAGATGATATTTGTCTGTTCAGCCAGAAGTCGGTTAGCTTAGCTTAGCACAAAGACTAGAAACAGGGGGAAACAGCTAGCATGGCTCCAAAGGTAACAATATCCACCAGAACTACTAAAGCTCACTAATTAACATGTTATATACATCCCAAGTGTAAAAGCACAATGAAGTTGCAGAGTTTGTGTGGTGGACCTACCATTATGATTTGTGACATCACAACTAGTTTGGAAGCTAATCATGGTCCAGTATGCAACTTACACCAGTGTGATGTGGAAACTTAAAGCCTCCAGTGCACATACACTGAGAATGGACTTTTCAATGAGGTTGAAAGAGGAGATGTAATTTTAAGGTTTACAAAGAGGTAATTGGAGTTTTTTGTGGAAAAAGCATATCAGTCACATATTATTATTCCAAACAGAATCCTAAAATGTGTCTGGAGAGGGTCTTTAAAGGTCTGAGAATGTTCATGTAATGAACTTAGCCATCAAGGTGAAAAAGTTATTTTTCACTCCATTGTGACTTTAATTGGTGTGCGAACCAACACTCTTCCACGCTCTCAACTTTATCAGCCGCTGTAGACAAATACTTCAGTCCTATAGGCCTCTGCGCACACAAGCAAACAACTAATTTTGTTCAGTCAACAACACAAGCACAGCCACTGAGTGTAAACAGACCTGAGTCCTTGACAGTGCTGATGAGGATGTCCAATGTGCCGTCAGTGTGGACCGCAGCCCTGGAGGAGTTGGACATAAGGCGTCCGTCAGGGGCGATCCAGTGGATGATGGGGTCAGGGTCACCCCTCGCCTTGCAGCGCAGAGTCACACTCTGACCCTCCAAAGCTCGCAGCTCCTGAGGCAGAGAGAGGCGAGGGCAGTTAATGGGAGGACCTCAGCATATGTTAAATACACAGGCACACTAATTACATGAAGCACTGAATCCAAAAACACTTTGGGCAGACAGTCATCTCTTTAGTCTGAATAACTGATATATTAATGCCATTACTGATGATGTTGTGTTTTATTGCTTTATTCCCTGTAAATATAATCAGCAATTGATGATTGTCATGATATTGAATTAGCACGATTATGAAGGCAAGATAATCAAAATGACAGCACATTGCAGCGTATATGCTGTACCCCAAGTAAAAGATAATTTTCTCAGCAATTATGTAAAAGAGGTCTGCTGAATGTAAATGAGATGCTATAGCTGTAGTTATTTGGCAAGGATTTGATCAGATAATTTTGTTTGGATGCATGAATCAAGGGCTAAATCACTGTAAGCATTCGCTGTGTAATAAGAGCTTCGCCACAGATCCATCATAAACCTGCAAACAGCTTTATTAAAATGATAACTGAAAATCCTGCTAGAGAACTTCTCGAAAAACTCTCCACAGGCCACAGTTTGATTACATTTTAAGTAAATCCTATATATTTTACAACACTCAGTTAGCTGAGTGGGCCAGATGAGTCCCACAAGTCTTGTAAGACTCCTCTCGCTCACAAAGCTAATATTTGGTGTGACAGTCAAAGAAAGCAAAAAGTGCCACCTTGGATTTACTGAGGCAGAATCCGATGTCTGGCTCAGAGACTGTAACTGTAGCAAGTGTTATATCTTACAGTACACAGCTCAATTCTGAGGTTATACCTGAGAGTGCCTGGTGATGAGAGGAGGCTCACACAGGAACTCTTCTTCTGAAACAGTCCAGAAATAGCGTCCAGCTAGGTGTTGCGGTGAAGCACAGGTCTCCAGATCATCCTCCCTGCGCAACCTCCGCAGCCAGAGCAGCTCACAGTTACACCTCAGAGGGTTCCCTCCGAAGCTCAGCGCGAACGACAAAGGCCCCATTATCCCAGAGGTGGCCAAGACCCCGGCTCTTTGGAAAATAGGGTCTGGGGGAAGCTTCTGGAGCTTGTTGGAGGTCACATCCAGCCTCTTGAGCTTCTGCAGGCCAGAGAAGGTGCCCTCTGGGATATAGCTGAGCATGTTGTGGTCCAAATTGAGGGTGTGGAGATTTGACATCCTCTGAATGGCCACCCACGGGGCACTTTCCAAGTTGTTGTAGGATAAGTCCAGCTCTTCCAGGGCTGTCAGGTCATTGAAGGCCCCAATGTGGATATGGGTGAGCTGATTGTTGTTGAGGATGAGGTGGTGCAACTTGGACATGCCGCTGAAGGTGTCATTGGTGATGCGGGTTAGCCGGTTGCTGTCGAGGTGAAGGGCTCGTAGGTTCTCCAGGTCTTTGAAGGCATGTGGCGCGATGGAGCCGATGGTGTTCCGAGAGAGGGTCAGGTCAACCAGCTTGGTCATGTTAGCAAAGTCTTTGCGTTTTATGCTGGTTACAAAATTATCC
This sequence comes from Thunnus albacares, assembly GCF_914725855.1. Taxonomy (NCBI): domain Eukaryota; kingdom Metazoa; phylum Chordata; class Actinopteri; order Scombriformes; family Scombridae; genus Thunnus; species Thunnus albacares. The sequence goes on along the minus strand of NC_058121.1, from coordinate 18,566,421 downwards.
CCCAGACGCATCTCCACCGTGTGCCTGTCGATGTTAGGGGGCACAAACAGAAGCCCCTTTTTGTCACACAGAGTTGCCAGGTTAGGGTTAAGCACCTGGCAGACGCAGCGTTTGGGACAAATTTGAACTTTGTGGGCCTTCACAGCCATGCCGAGGACCATCAGATACACCAGGAGAGACTCCATTTGGCTTTTCAGTCAGGTTAATACACCTAAAAGAGATCAGGGCAAAAAGAGAAAGAGAAAAATAATCATCAAACAGTTAAAGAACGAAAAGCACTGCAATTTGTTTAATCTTTATCAAACTGTCATTTTTGTAGCAGGGTAATCAAACATGCACTGAGAAACCCCCTTTAAAAAGTGGAACTGGGGATTCTGCTCCTTGAAGTTGAAGCTTTTCCACTAGATTTGAAAGACTATCTTTGCCAGCTCACAGCCAAGATTCACAGCAAGTCCAAATTCTGCACAGGAAGCTAAGCAAGTCAATGCCTGAACAAACAATAAATGCTGTGCAATTAGACATGAAAGTAAATAGTCACCTGCAGACTTGAGAGTGAAACATCCTCTGTAATCTGTGATTTTTGTGACAGTTCTCCTTTTTACTGCCTGCTCCCCTGATCATACTTTTTTGATATGATAATGCCAGTCCTTTTATGTTTGTGTACAGAGGGATGAAAGTCTAGACTGACAGTCCAGGGCCTCATCAGAATTAGACTGATATCTCACAGGATCATATCGCCAATAGGAAGGGATGATTGGGCCCAGTGCCTCTGTGAGGATGTGCTATGCCTTGCTATTGATTTTCTCTCTGTTCTCTCTGCTGCTACTCTTACTTATGACACAGCTGAGATGGGGGATAAAGAGGGATCCATTTGATGAATCCTGAGACCTTGTCAGGGATATAGCATGTCATAAAACTAAGAAAGTGGAGATCAGATCACAGCTCTGCAAGTGCACCACACAATGTATCAGAATGAAAGCGACATTCATGTGATTATATTTAGAACTGAAACTTAGTGTCATTTTTGGTTTAACATGTAATATTTACCTCTGCCGGTGTCCCATTACAGCACACAGAAAGGAACACCAATCTAATCAAACATAGTGAACAAGAGATCCAATCCCACAACTGTAGTAAAAATCCAAAGGCTAACCTTTAAACACTGAAGAGAATGGCTGATTTATGATTATAGCTTTCTGGTTTGCTGGTAATACCTCCATTGTCGACAATGAGTCTTGGAAAGCGTGCATAAAAATCTTGCCTCAGCAAAGAGCCTGCCAACTGAGTACCTTCATGCTTCAAAAGCCTCTGTTGCACGGGAGCCGTGACACAGAACTCACGGTGTAATAACCTTGACAGTCGGAGTATGAAGAAAATATCATAGAGCAAAGAAAACATCAGACAGGATGGGAGTGACATGCTGCCGTGTGGGGGCATGTTTTTAACTTGAGCAGGGAGTGAAGGGAGCCCGGTGGCAATTTGACAGCTGGGTAAAACGTATCACAGCCTGACAAGGAGGCAGGAAAGAGGTCGCCTTCAAATGGCTATAATAGCAAAGGAAGGGATGATATCATTGGAGGGAGCACGCTGGGTATGACATTTTCATGAATACTGCTGATCAGGCAGCAATGAATCAATGTCTTTCCCGCCCTGTTTTTACAAGGGATAATTTGCCCAGTTCAGGGATCTGAACTGGTGAGAAACTCAGTATTAAATCATGACTCTCCTTAAAGGTGGCAGATGACTTCAGTGTCAAGCAGTGCTGCAAAGCTATGTGTGGTGATTCCCAAGTATGCACTGCATGTGGAAAGTGTGATATCTACGTCTATGCGTATGAGTGTACAAAAACTAAGGTGTACGCAAGTGTGTGTGTGTTCATGTTGGTGTTCCAACCACCTTCTGCTCTGACTGTGAGTGGCATGGCCTCTGGATGTGCAATGAGGCGGAGAGGACCTGCTACTTCCAGACTCGAATAGCGCTGAAGACGTGATATTGATTCACTCTGTGGAGATGGGGCTTTTTTTTGCTGCTGAAAACTCAGCCAAACGTGAAGAGAATGGTTGCAACGGTAATCCCTACAAAATTCGTTCTGCGAGGACAAAAGGACAACCCCTCGCTGCCAAGACAGGGCAGGAAATATCTGTTGCTGTCGCCCTAATTTGCATTTAATTATGGGTGTTCCACCAAGATTTGCATAACATGCTGCTCTCATCAGGTACATGAACAAATAAGTAGATAATCAATTTATCCATTCATCAATCACACACTTCATCTTTAAATGTCACCCCCCTCCCCCCCCAGAAAATCATTATCCTACAAGTTGGGCTGTTCATTATAGTGAGGTGACTTGGGAGGGACACAAATAAACAACAAAACAGATAATCTACTGGTGCATTAACCATAATCTCATTCTTAGTCAATCAAATGTTCGTTTACTACCTCTGAGCAGGTCTTTTTGCCCTCAGAGAGCAGAACAGACTGACAGCACACACCCACACACGCACACCAGTGGGTGGATTTGTGCCTAATAGAGGTAGCTCACTACACAACAACCCCCAGCTATGGAGACAGACATTCATGTGCAGCAGCAGTATACTGTAGGAGAGGATATCTATGGTCTCCCTGGGGCAGCATTCGCCAAGAAAAGCCTTATGCAGCACACTGCATGCCAATCGGCTGGTGAGGTCATGGGGGATATGTTTTCAGATGGTCTAACTTATGCTGGAGCTCATGTGAGAAAGCCTCTGCAATCCACGTCTGGGCAGAGAATCAGGGAAAGCAGCCCTGCGAGAGAAAAGGTAATGAGATGAAGTCTGCTTGGTATGCCTCCACGCAGGTCGGAACGATGGCACATGGCAGCGTCTCGGCGGTGTCTCACCTGGGTTACTCAGGGAACAGCGGCCGGACGACTGCTGCTGCTGCCAAAAATAAGCTCTGTTGTGTCAAGGAGGTAAACTGATGCTGCAACATGATGGTAAAATGGTATCGACAAAGCAGTGAAACAGGTCCTCAGCCTGCTTGCTTTATGAGACCAAATGGAGCTGCTGCCTCTGCTGAAGTGGATCATATTTTGACTAAGCTCGTAGAAAATTTTATTTTGTCGGATAAATGCTCGTTGTAGCCCGAGTCCAAACATCCTGATCAAACACTGATGCCGTTATGGCCGTCTAACTAACACATCTGTGTTTGTGGATGTGGGTATGTGCTGTGACACCCTTTTCCTACAGAGTCTGCCAATGTTAGAATGCAATAGCTCTTGGGTGACAGCCTTGATGCCATGGCAACATAGAAAACGTCAGTTTTGGGTGAGATGTAATCAGTTCCTCGTTTTCAGATCACCTAATAATATTTAGAACAAAGAGTCCTCTCTGGAGAAAAGGGGCCTGACAATTTAGTTTCAGATAACAATTGAGGTTCTGATAAAAGGCAAGAGCAACCTCATTGTACCATTTATGGCATGAAAAGAAAGGAGATTTTACACTCAGCTGATTTTGCATCAGATTCAGTATCTGGAGTGACTGAATCATTGCCACTTTTTCTAGTCTTGCACATAATAAAAACCTAAATGACTTGATGGAGAACTCTGATGTAGTTTGAATTATTTTTCAGTCAGACAAGCTTGTATGAGAAAGTGTGTGTGTGTGTGCGTGTATGTGTGTGTGTGTGTGTGTTTGAATCTGCGTGTGTGCCAGGGGGATAGCATACTAAGCAGACCCCACTGCATCAATAGAAGTGCTGTTCATCAGCATTTACAACTCCCCTTTGTAACTCCAAGTGTTTTCTTTCACACATTATCAGAAGAAATACAGAGCTGATATGCTGGATATGTCATGAGTGGAACATCAGTCCAACAACAAACAAACACTCCTCGTAGTTCAGGCACCGCTGTCTTGTACTGAAGCGGGAGACGATTTAAATGCTGATCACTGACTTTGGATCTTAATTCTTGCACCGCTGTGACGAGCCCCTGATGTGAGGGCCTTCTGACCTGGGATTTTCTTCCGGAAAGAGGAATGCAGAATCCTTGAACACCAACTCTGAATATCAATATGGCTTCCTCAAGTGAATATTCTCCACAGTGTAGGCTTGCACGTCTGCAGATTTTCAATTCTGCCTATTCTGAGATAAAATTTCAGGTACAGGAAGTGCAGGAAAAAGTTAAATCCCTTCCTATCTTTGTGAAACACAATACTCTATCGCAAGAGCTTTTTTCATGTTAGAGTCTAAATGTGGGGAAATAAGGGCAGCCGAAATGAAACCCATGATCACTATATCAATCGACTTATTTTCCCTCTCTCAAAGACCCTCAGGATCCTGTGCTTTCTACCTCACACAGCAACAAAATGGCTAAATAATGTATAATCTTCTCTCTTCTTATTGTGCTGTGTTATCAAAAAGCTGCTCTCACAGTAGTCTGCATGCACACACACATACATACATACACATCATGTGGACCAGGTGTGTGCATGCATGCAAGTTTGTGAATGTGACTGTCAAATAATCTCAATTTTTCAAATCTTGATGAAAGCATTTCAGCAAAAACAAATGCTCATTTTGTGTTGAGCAAAAAAATTTGGGTCAGTGATCGTGAAGCTGGTCTGCAGAACAGCCGTGGTGCTCATGAACCACATATCACTTCTCTGCTATCAGTGAAAGGTAGCAGCATAGAGGCTACATCATTGAGTGCATTAACATAGCAGTAAGAGCAAATAGAAGCAGCAAAATGAGGCGTGGGCCTGGTTTCAGCGGTGTAGCAGTTACAATGGTGCCTCAGGCACACATGAATAATAAGATATGTGACAATTAACACTCGACATAAGACAAGACCATTGTACCTCATCCTTTGAAAAAAACAAAAAAAACAAAAACACTTGTCACCTGCTTTCATCCATCACTTGGCAACATGTTCCCTCTGCCCACACACTTATCCAATTATCAGTTTTGTTACAAAGGCTAATTTAGACTTTATCACACCTTAATGACTGATGTGTAATTTGCATATCAGCCAGGGTTTAACCACAGCACAGAGACATTACACCAGCAGATAGCCTATCACTGGATCCTCTGGGCTGATAAAATACACAATGAAGCATCTTATCCTGCACGTATCTGAGAGCGGGCTGAATAATCTGCACATCAGGCATGATTCTCGTTTTCACCTGTAGGGACAAAAACAGCACACAATGCATCCAAGTGGATACTGAAATAAAATTGCTATCTGATTGAATATTTAGAGATTTAGAGATAGAGATTTTTTTTTGACCTTGCGGTACAGGTCCTGGGCTGGTGGGTTACAGCCACAACCCCCCTGTCACAGGGGAAAATCTGAACCCATTCAGATGGGTCCTGAGAGAACTAGCCTACTTCAAGTCAATATTGCGCCTCTTGAAAGACAGCCCCCCCCCCCCCCCCCCCCCCCCAAAAAAAAAGAAGAGTTCAGAGGCAATTGCAGCTTGTAAAATATTGAATTTACCTTGCAGATGAAACATCAACCCAAGTCAAGGGAGGATGGATGTGAGCTGATTCCCTCCCAAGAGAGCTGAGAGCATACTGAGTGTCTTGCCTAAAATGAGACCGACGCTGCCTCTTGGAGATAATTCAGGTGTCCCGAAACACGCGTCTTGGCTCCTACAACATGTGACGGCCTGCGAAACCACCGATGCCCTTCAAGAAATCCATGACCATAAAGGACGATTCCTCTCCGATCTTCTCACATCGGAGAAATGTAAATCAGCTTTCCCTTTCGTAAAAAAAACATACTGGGAAAACGCAAACCTGAAGGGGTCCCGGTGTGGCTTTGAGGCTGCAGCTGTGCGGGATCGCCTCTACTGCGCATCTGCCTGTATGCACCTCCAGAAGAGAAAACGCCTTTGTAGCGACAGGCTGCTTTAATATCTACAGCGCTGTGAGTGACTGGTGCTGTGCTGAATCCAGCCAGATGTGCGTATCGCTTTCACGGGCTTTTTTTTTCTCCCCCTGCCGATGCAGAGCTCAGAGCGAGTTAATCCAGATTGACTGAAAGGTTGCTGCCATAATATATCCCCCCCTTCTGCCCCCGGACTACTGTCACCCACCGACCCGGCTCCATTTCTGACCAGAGGTGCTGTGCTCGGAATGGTAATCGGTGCGCTCCGAGCTGCACAGAGACCATTTGTGTGCATAGACAGATGCAGTGCCTCCCAGCCTATCTCAAAGGCAGGCATCATAATTTATTCATGTAGATTCAACTCTGCTGCACGAAAATGCAGCAGGCCTATAATATTCTCTAAAAAATTAAATGAAATTTTAAAGGCACAGATATATTTATCAGATTTAGACATAAGGGAGATGCAGGTATAAACAAGTCTGTCATTGAAAATCCACCCATTCCTTTAGATAAAAACCTTTTGGTGTGCAGCATCTAGTCTGTAAAGCCAAATATAGCAGCCTATAGCTGAATATTCCTGCATGTATTACATAGATTATTGGCAAGAAAGTGTTGAGTTGGCTGAAAGTGAAAGCCCTGGCTCCCCGTGGGTCTGCTTGGCACTCGACCCATCACTATCTGATGCAATGATACTATGGCCTTTTGTGCAAGTTGGCAAAGTAGTGTGTATGTGCATGAGTCTATTACAGCAGTGCAGGAGTCTTCTTGGAGGGCAATACTCGCAGACTCAGTGTTTTTCCTCTGTTCCCAAGAACAATGACGCACACTGCTCGTTATCGTCCAGAGAATTACCCTTAGGATTTCTATTCCGGATCAATAGTTTCATCCAGTTACAACACATCCATTTGAGATCAATAGGAATAGCCAGAGTGGTTTAAGCATTTGTAGTGCCATCCTGAACTGGAATGGCAGATGCTCTTTAAACAGTTAATCAAATTGTGTGTGTGTGTGTACTGTGTATGTGCTAGAACAAGGTCAGAATATGTGCTGTTATCACTTAAAGTGCTGCAGTTTGTTTTTGTTGTTTGAGTTTTTCAGACGTAATTCTCATACTAAGTGAGCATTTGTTGGCAATCTGCACAAAATCCTATAGCAGAATAACTGATTTCTACCATCCACAACAACAACAACAACAGTGTAGGAGCATTTTGCTGGTGGGAAGTGAGAGAGGCCTGTGACCTACTGTGAGTGTCTAATCTTTATGAGCTGACAGCTGGCGATATGAAATGACACCGACACGTCTTGGTTTCCACTGTGCTCCTTTACTGATGTGACTCATTATAGCTCTCACTGACATGTGTCATCCAGGAACTGCTGGTAGGTGAGACTGTCCGCCCGTTCACCTGTCCGGCTCTTCTGCTCCAAGAACAGGCCCACAATGTCCCTCGGAGGGTCAGCGACGCTGCGGCTCCACATGGTCTCTGTGATCCCCAGCAGCTCACGCACACGAGCAGATATAGCCTGCAGAGCGCACAGCAGGGGTTGAGTCCTTTGATAAAGTACACATTTACAGTATCTAACATTAATTTAATAAGCTAGTCCTTCTGAGAGAGAGTGAGAGTGGCTTTCAAGGAGATCTCATCGAGATTGCGGCATCATGATAAGAAAGGGTTACAGGGTTGTGCTCCTAAAAAACAAATCAAGGACTTAGGGGCTACAAGTCTTGACTAAATGGAGCAAAATCAATTCTTTACTGTATCTGTCTCAGGATCCTTCATTATCAGTTTATACTCACAAAAGAGACCTTTTTTTAGTTTGATGTTTCTGCAGTAAAGCAGAGCTGAATACATAAAGACACTTCTAGCCAATTTAGTTCTGACTTTTAGGGAGAGATAAGAAAAACTGTCTTTTTTAAAAACTGTAAACAGCATATATGTGATACTGCTGATGTGAGGTGTTTGCTGGCAACGATTCTCGGGTACGATACACAACTTTAATTGGATGTCACACTGTTCAAAGGGGGGAGTGCACAAGATCCAGATGAGATGTGCAACTGAGTTGGCACCAACTAGTCTTCTGGTGCTTACAGTCCCCTCAGAGATTGCCGTAGAGACATTTGGAATACAATTATTGATGCAAGTAACAATTATTTATATTGCTTGTTTGTCAACTTAGTGTTTTTTTTTTCACAAATTACCAGAGCCCAAATGAGTGATGTCCAGCAATGCTTGTTAATTTTATTTGGTGAACTGGGATGCCTAAATGATTAATTACTTATCAAATTCTAAATAAATTAGGACGCTCTCATAAAGAAAATTAGCTTCAGAACCAGATGTTAGCACTGTGTTATTTAGTAGTGTTACGTAGTTAGAGCAGTGCCATCATTAGGATATCTTGTTGCTACTGAGCCTGTTGAATCTCCCTTGAATATTGTTTGAGCTTTCATCTTTCATATGCAAACAAGTCTCTGTAATAACATCAATCTCTTCTTAATACCTGCATGTCTTTAAAATCTGTGATTCCCAGTCTTGGCATGTAGACACAATTTACATAAATGAGCTTTCTTCCAGTGATGATGTTCTCCATGAAACATGCCTGCGACAGATATGAATAATAAGGTCAGAATTTTGTGAAGTGAAATATCATCATAGCGGCTGACAGACACTCAGTCAGTGTTATCTCTGTTTAGTCAGGTAAATGTTAACCTACTGTGTATTGTGGAAATCCTATAGACTCAATCCATCTTGCAACATCATGACAACTCCACTGTAGGAACTCCATGTTGCCTGTACGCATGTTGCCATGGAAACTGTTACCTGGCACTAGGTGTTAATAAGTGTTTCCTTCACTCACAGAAACGCATTTTGGTCCAGTTATTAAAGTTGTTATGAAAAGAAAAAAAAGAAAAGTCTGTTAGCAGGAACTGTCGGGCATTGTTAACTCAACTTCTCAACATTTTTTCCACACAAAACTTCCCGAAGAAGGCAAATGTCAAAATCGATTCCAGTGTGTGTTTATGGAATAAGCCAATCAGCTTCTCATATTCTAGGGCGGTTGGTGAATTGGGCGCAGCGATTGGCTTTTGAATCGGGTATGCCCCGCCCACAGTAACCGGAAATGCCGCTAAGCTTCCGTCGATCAACAAATCATGAGGACCGGTGCTATTCACTGACATTCACACCATTGATGTCTTGTAGATCGTATAAAATCGCAGCATCGAATCCCACCGCTCCGTGGTCTGCAGTTCCTTGCCAGCTAAAGTTCTCTTTTGCACCCCCGTGTCTTGTGGGTCGGTTGAAGGGCTTCTGAGCAGGAAAAGAGACACCTGACTCCCCACAATGGCAGCAATTCTCCTCCGGTCACTTTCGAACAAGAAGGTAAAACAAAATTCATGCACATCTTCTTTTTCAGAGTGGTTGCTTTTGTTGGACGCTTATGCAACTCCAAATAGCTAGCAACCTGAGTGGGTTAGCTAACAAAGTCGCTGCATAACACCCACGCTACACACAGCCCTCCCCTGTTTTGCAAGCAATTAATATTGGTCGCACTTTATTTTACAACACTCTAATAAAAAGTAATAAATCGTACTTCGTATCAAATAAGACAAAAACTAGGAACAATACGTTATTTATTAGACGGTAAACAAACACAGTTATACCCTAATTAGACACCATACACCTAAATTATGCTGTATTAGACCCAAAACATATACTTAGACGTTATTACATTAACCTATACTCTAATTAGAAACCAAATAGGAGATTCTAATACACTATTAGACACCATTTTACAAGATTAGTCTATTAAAGAACATGTTATTTATAGTTTTTGTCTAATTTGTTACAAAATACAGCTCTTTACGTCTTGTTACCGTAAAGTAAAGTGCAATCTTCATATTTATGTGGTCCTAGCTGTGTAAGTGAGGGCATGTTTTATTTGCTTGACGTGAACAAGAGTGACAGTGGAGCAGTCAGACTTGGCTCTTGTGCATGGGGCCTTGGATAACGACATTTAAATGAATCGGAGTTGACTAATGCTCCGGTGTTTGCTTTCTTGCAGGCACCCCTCCAGCTGGGTCGCATGTGTTACTCCTCCTCCTCAGTGGTAAGAGCCTCCACTCACCAGCTTTCCTAACTTAGCAATGAATGAACCACAGGCAGTTCATATTGTCAGTTTGAGAAGCCTTCATACCTCATGACATGTGACACATTTTGTTGTATTATGCAGTTAATCGTCGTCATTATTGGACACACCTAATGCTTATAAAAATATTTGCAGATTGTCTCAGTTGGATAAACAAGTGAAAAACATGAAACTCTAATACAGTCCTGAGATGCATCCTGAGCCCTTTGATTATCCATAAGATGTCTTAAGATTTTGACTGTTGTGTAAAATGTCATTGATTGGACATGATTTAGTTAAAGGGAAACCTCTGTGTATGTGGGTCCACAGTTTCCAGATTATCAGAGCATAATTGTGACATTTACTCAAAAAATCGTCTCTTTAGACCTAAAGACTGTGATTAAGCATAAATCTGGAAAACTGTGTGTAACATTTAGTAAAGCACTAGAAATACCCAATAGCATTGCATAAAAATTGAAAAAAGATGAATGATTTAAAGTGACATTTGGTTTCGTGATGGGAACATAATGACTTGTTAAAGGCTTGAAACACATGGTCTAGGACTTGAGTTAGACTTAACCTGTCTTAACTATGGACTTGTTCTTGCCTTCATCACCACAACTCAGAGACTTTACTTCTACTTTGTCCCACCTCTATGTACAAAATACTAAGAATAATAATTTACTGTTTTAGTTTTTAAATATACAAGAAACTAACATTCTTCACTTTTTTATACAAACAAATTGTATAATACAATATATTGACAGCTATCAATCACAATGTGACTTAAAAAGCTTTTGACAAAACTTCATTAGAAGAAAGCAAAATGTTTTTCCAAAGAATTAAATATATGTTTGCTGCTCCTTGATGTATTATGTGCATAGCATTGTGGGACAATTGTGTACATGAATGGCACACTCAAAAATCAAAAAATAATTTTTTTTTAACAGATTTGATTCTGACTTTTTTTTTGAAGAGCACCTTATTTTATTAGCTTTCCAGTGTAAATACACTACATAGTCAAAACCTTAGAATTGGTATGTAATATGGACTTGGTACACAGGTGATGTAACATGGAAGATGTTATGAACCATCAAATCTACTAAGTCTACCAATGAGCCTAAAACATAACTCGCTGCATACAAGTGTCTAAAACGAATGCTTTAGAAACTCTCTGTGTACGTAGTGATGATGATGATGATAGACGATCCCAATGAACTTAGTCATGATGTAACCAGACAGGAAGGGATTTAACTGTGTGCTTCTGTGATCCTCTAGCCCACCGCCAAGCTGTTCATTGACGGCAAGTTTGTCGAGTCCAACACTTCTGAATGGCTTGACATTCACAACCCCGTAAGTATTCCTAGATGAACTGTACTTAACCTGCACAGAAGGCTGCAGTCATAAGATCTGAACTAGAAGCCTGCTGCAAATAACCAGGGCAACTTTGTAGTAGTAAATTAAGACTGGAAATGAGTCTTGATATGCCAGTGTATACAAGATTAATTGGAAAAGCAAGAAAAATCAGAAGCTTGTCTACATAGCCAGTCATGTTTTCTATCTTCCAAAAGCCCAGCCCTGTTGGTGTTCAGCTTGTGAAGTTAACACATCTAGCAAGGAAATGATAGGTGATTAGAGAATGCAAAAACAGCCATCTACTTTCATCACATAAAATTTCAAACCTGGATGTAAAACAAATATTTTGCGATTAATATTAATGAATTAATGCACCTACAGTAATATAAAATAATGACTTCCCCTTCTCTCAGTAAATTTATGGACTGTCTCCTGCTCCTTAGGCCACTAATGAGGTGGTGGGACGCGTTCCCAAAGCTACCCAGGGGGAAATGCTGGCAGCTGTCAACTCCTGCTCCAAAGCCTTCCACTCCTGGTCTGAGACCTCCATCCTCAGCAGGCAGCAGATCTTCCTTCGCTACCAGCAGCTCATCAAGGATAACATTGTAAGACATTCCATCGCTCACTCATATAAACATCTGTTAGTGTATTTAAAATGAGCTAGAAAATGTTGTTAAGATGAGCTAGGAAATGAAAATAAATAAAATATGTACTGAGCATTGGTTTATGCCTAAAAAAACGACTTGCTGACGTCTTAAATTCATCCTTTTGTTATTTTTCTTCTTATATTTCAGAAAGAATTGGCTAAGAGTATCACGCTGGAGCAGGGCAAAACTCTTGCTGATGCAGAGGGAGATGTATATAGAGGACTGCGTAAGTAAACTCCCAGCTGCACGACTGGGTTTTGATATCCTGATTGAATTAAAGAGTGCTGGTAAATATATAGCGGAGCTCAAATTCCCTTGTTGAAGCTGTTGTCTATAGTATCTGTGTCTCCTGATGAAAAGTCTGTAGCTTTGTACCCCTTTATACCGTGGCCTGGATGAAAGTTTGATACCAAGTGGCTGGAGGGCGTCCATTATTTGGGTGTAACCAGACACTCCTTGCAAAAGTTGCTTTCATTCTAAATTAGTAATGGGACCAAGGTTCTGTTCTGCCCATTTTGGCATATGGAGGCCTAAACTGCCGTCCCAATTAGAGGAAAATAACGGTTAAGGCAACAGGAGTGTGGCAGCATTACATTGTTCAGTCCTTATGTGACAGTGTGACTACCTAGTTTGTTTTTCTGCCTTTCTGCAAAGCTTTTTGCAGGCTATATAAAGATAATTATGCAGTTCCCCTCATTGAGGCGCACTTGTTCACTTTGGCAGACTTGCATCAACAAGAATCATGTTGAGAAATTAAGAGCCGTGTGCTCTTGCGAATAAAGGAAGATATATTTCAGTTATTACAAGACGGGGCTGCCAAGGTATTTTTTTGTACTTGGTGCAGCTCCCAGTTTTTGAATGCCCAAATAATTCTGGCTCGCTAACTTTCAGTTATCAGCTGAAAGACAGGCTGCATCTGCAGGTGTGCTGCCAGCATTAGAGATTTCCAGTACTGGGACCAGTGTTGCTTGAAGTTTTCACAAGTTTTATTACAGTTCACTCATAGGGAAAAGAGATCAATTACCAAGTAGGGTTTTATTCTTAAGTAAGAGACCAAAGTACAAACTGGAAAATGCATTAGATGTAGATATCTTAAATAAATCATTTTTATTACAATTTTTTTCAGAGATGTTAATGTGTATCATCCATTAGTTTGTATTGTGTAGCTCATATTTCAGATTCTGCAGCTCATACCCGAGTTTCTTTCCCCCAGAGGTGGTCGAGCACGCCTGCAGCATTACATCCCTCATGCTGGGGGAAACCTTACCCTCCATCACCAAGGACATGGACACTTACACCTACCGGCTGCCCATCGGTGTGTGTGCTGGCATCGCCCCTTTTAATTTCCCCGCCATGATTCCTTTGTGGATGTTTCCCATCGGCATGGTATGTGGTAACACCTACCTGATGAAGCCCTCTGAACGGGTCCCAGGATGCACCATGCTCTTGGCCAAAATGCTCCAGGATTCTGGGGCACCAGATGGTACACTCAACATCATCCACGGCCAGCACGCAGGTGAGTGTGTGTGTGTGTATGTGTGTCTGTCTTCCTGTTTTCTCAGAAGCATGCTATCTGTGTGTGTAATAAACAATGGAGAAAGGTCCAAGGATGATTCAAATACTAATCACACACCTCAAGGCAATATGTAGATAGGAAATTTCCATAACATATGCAGCCTATATCTGTAAGTAATTCACAAGCGTTCGAGGCAGGATGATTTGAATCTCTATATCTGAGGCCTTTGTGCTCTTAAATTGTGCCTTAAGGGCGCAGCACAGATGAGAGAATTTACAATATCCTTTTGTATCTTTACGTAGCCGTGAACTTCATCTGTGACCATCCTGCCATCAAAGCCATCAGCTTCGTTGGATCCAACCAGGCTGGAGAGTACATCTACGAGCGGGGCTCCAAGAACGGCAAGAGAGTGCAGTCCAACATGGTACACCAGAACTGATTTTATTTGCTAAATATACTTCTCTTACATCAGGGATTATCAGTCTCACGGGGCCAAAATAGTTTCCATGATAACCCACATATTAAACACTGTTCCTATTACAGACGAAAACATACAATATCAATCAAAAGTTTGGAGACACTTTCTCATTCAAGTGAATGGGGAAGTGTGTCCAAACTTTTGACTGGTACTGTATGGAGCAAATCATTTGCTATTACTGTTACCAAGACAACAGCTCAGTGCTCGGCTGTCAATCACTGACATTCAGAAGATGCGATTAGCACTGTGCCGCTTCTGTTTTCTTCTGTGTTGTTTAGTCTACTGGATAGGGATCGCTCATGATTTTTGAATAGTCTAATTATAAAGAATCTAATGGTGTATGCGACTATTGTCTCATCTTAAAAAAAATACATATTCCCTTGTTTTTACCGACACCTGATAGTAATGCACCTATGCTCATTTTTCTAAATACAAACATGGAATAGACTACAGGCCTGAACAGTCGCTCTGATTAGCCTTTATGAAGACGGATGTGTTGGAATGAATGTTCATGACAGCATTACCGTCACTCAGGTATGCTCAGAATTTTAGCCAAGTTCAAAATCATTATCAGTATCATTATGGCTCAGTTGAGGTCAGTGCACATTTTCCCCCTGATGCATTAAACAGTTTGTCATGATACTGTCTGAAACGATAAACTCGCACAAGCACCTTTTCAGCTCTATCAACACTGATGCGTCGCTATATGAGAAAATAGAGCAATAAATCTGTCTCTTTCCTTTATTTGGTTTTGCTGTTGGCATAAAGGATTTTATTAGCTTTTGTTAGGCCTGAAGAGTCAGGACCGCGTTGCCTTAAACATACCGAGTTGTAGTATGACAGGCTGATTCCCAATAACCTGTCCTGTGAAAGAGAAATGATCCATTTCTGTTTGTGTGTTTTATGGGGAAGGAGATGGCGCCGTTCATTATACTCTGCGTTTTATAGGGTTTAACAGTTCACATAGATTCTGTTGTGGATTGTAGCTCATTCAGACAAGCACTGCATCACTAGAGAACAAGATATCAAAATAAAAAGACAGAACTGTTGTGAATTGTGAATGGGTTTCTCTCTCTGTCTCTCACACTCACACTCACTCTCGCTCTCACTCTAGAAATGCCCATCCCTACTACAAGAAAGAAACCCTACTGAGCTGTGTCCTACATTTTGCTTTCCAGGGTGCCAAGAACCATGGTGTGGTGATGCCTGATGCCAACAAAGAGAACACCCTCAACCAGCTGGTGGGTGCTGCTTTTGGAGCAGCTGGCCAGCGCTGCATGGCTCTCTCCACTGCTATTTTTGTAGGGGAGTCTCGTGAATGGCTCCCAGAGCTGGTGGAGCGCTCCAAATCACTGCGTGTAAATGCAGGTAACTTCCATAGTAACCATGTATTTGCTGAGCATTTTAATAATAGTTCTTGTGCATTTTAATATAAAAGGCTACCATGTAAAATTTCACTCTGTAATGGGGAAATGTACACATGTGTCTTGAAGGTGATCAGCCTGGGGCAGATGTGGGTCCCCTGATCTCTCCGGAGGCCAAGGCCAGGGTGGAGACTTTGATTCAGAGTGGAGTGAATGAGGGTGCCAAGCTGCTGCTGGATGGGAGAAATGTCAACGTCAAAGGATATGAAAATGGAAACTTTGTAGGACCCACCATTTTGGGCAATGTCACGGTGAGCTGATACAAAGGGCGCAACATGGCCGCCCTCTTTTTCCAGATGTCAGTGAAAAATGTTCTGATAAAACTAAAATAGATGTTGAATTAACTTTATTTTTTAACATGGAGACACAGGAGAAAATGTACCCATGAAAAGGGTGAATTGCAAGAACTTTCTGTGAAGAAAGGAGTCAATCACGAGAACTTTCCATTAATTCAGTGTTTTCGAGGATGCTTGTTGTTATTTTAAATCCTATATTTAGCATTTTTTATTCCCACAATGTTATGAATGTACATAGATGTCGGTCTTATCATTGTCCACCAGATTAGAAAGTTGATGAAATGCTTTAACTCCTAAGCCTAAAAGCTGGACCGCGCTGTGAATTTTTGCGAGCTCAGGACTCATTTTCCAGGCCAGCACATGTTCTGTATGTAATCACAATGTTTCTGTATACAACATGGCCGTCACTCTACAGTACAGACTTATAAAACCATCACAAGATTAAACTGAAAGTGCAAGGGTTTCATAAAGTGTATGCACATATATCGTACACATCCAGCAACTGTATGTCAGTGACATTTTCCCTACCCGTCACGGCTTCCTGTTATGAGTGCTGAATGTCAGACATGGTACGTCTTAAAATAGAAAGTAGCTATTAGTGTAACTAGATACACTCAAATTACATTTTCCTTGTCTTCTCCAGGTGTCGATATAATGTCATGAACGTTGTACATGCCAGTACTTAATGCCAGTAAGAAACTTTTTTGTGTGATTATTTTGTTGTTCTTTCCAGCCGGACATGACATGTTACAGGGAGGAGATCTTCGGACCAGTGCTTGTCGTCCTGGAGGCTGACAGTCTTGACGATGCAATTTCTTTAATCAACAACAACCCCTACGGCAATGGCACCGCCATCTTCACCACCAATGGAGCCACAGCACGCAAATACACACATGAAGTGGATGTTGGCCAGGTAAGGGTCTTCAAGAGGGACATGAGGGAAAAAATTTGAATAAACATGAAAATGGTCTGTTGGAGGTGCGGTTTTCAAAGTGACTGTCAAGGATGTGAACTGGTCGCCTGTTATTTGGTCCTCAGTGACTCACCTGTGTGAAACTGTAACGAGTTAACAGATTTGTGTGGGAGGTGTTTCAGATTTAGGAAACAGACAATGAGACAATCATGTGAAGTGGAAATATTCACAGTGAAGGATTGAGGAGGAATAACGTACTCATGAAAGTGATACGTTTATTGTAGATTTCTCCTAATTTTAACAGTTAATCTTTTTTTTTTATTTATTTTGTAGTGGCATTAACTTTTTTTTTTCCATTTATAAAAAAATAGAAATCAGCTTTTTATTTGCATAGATTTTATAATACAAAAAATGTGAATCAGATTTATTGCTAAGTTTTCACATACAAGGAATTTGTCTGTGTGGTTGTGCGTAACAGTCAAAAAATAGAAAGTAAGAGAAAAAAACAAGTATTTATACAAAGTGAGAAAAATACAAATACAAAAGACAGGTGTTAAAAAAATATATAAATAAAATTTCTAGAGTTGTGGAGTTTAAAAAATAAAATGTACAAGGTATTGACTGGGAATGTGCAAATGTTCACAGTATTAACAGTATGTGTAATGTGCGAGCGTAATAATACAAGGAATACAAATAATTGTGTTAATGTAACTCACTGTGTTGGATGTGATGAGTTCACAGATATGCAATGTAAGATTATAGATTTCACATTAATATGATGTGTAGTGACTATCAGCGGGATAGAGTCAATGTCAGTGGGGGTGCCGGGTCTTGTTGATGAGGCCAGCTGCAGTCGGGAAGAAACTGTTCTTGTGGTGTGACGTTTTGGTCAAGATAGACTTCAGCCTCTCGCCGGAGGGGAGTGTTCGAAAAGTTTATGTCCAGGGTGAGAGGGGTTGGCCATGTTCTTCCCTGCTCGCCTCAGTGTCCTGAAGGGACGGCGGGTTGCAGCCAATCACCCTCTCAGCACAGTGAATGATACGCTGCAGTCTGCATTTGTCCTTGGCAGTGGCAGCAGCGTACCAGATGGTGATGGAGGAGGTGAGGATGGACTCAATGATGGCGGTGTAGAAGTGCACCATCATTGACTTTGGCAGGTTTAACTTGTTCAGCTGCCGCAGGAAGTATACATCCTCTGCTGAGCCCTCTTGGTGAGGGAGCTGCTGATCTGTCCCCCCTTGAGGCTCTCCGAGGTGGCCAGTTGAACAGCGGCCCGGACCCCCCCCCCTCCGCTGAGGTCGGGGAGCTGGAGATGATCTGGAGTCAGGGGGGATTTGTCAAGACTGTCCTTTTGCCTTTCAAATTGACAGTAGAACTCATTCAGATTGTTGGCCAAGCGTGAGTCACTAGTGGAGTGGGGGTTTGAAGTCGGTAGACTGTCTGAGGCCCTTCCAGACAGAGGCTGAGTTCTTTTCTGAGAGCTGCTGTTGAAGTTCAGTTGTTAAGCATCTCTCACTGCCTCGCTAAACCTATATTTAGACTCTTTAAACCCGTCCCTGTCCCAACTGCTAAGCACTTCCTCCTTTTCCAACCTTAGCTCTCCGAATTTAGCTGTAAACCAGGGTTTGTCATTATTGTAAGTAACCCTGGTGCGTGATGGTACACAGTTCTCCTCGCAGAAGCTGATGTATGAGGTCAGGAAATCAGTACTTTGTCAACCTAAAACTTCCAAGACATGGAAGGTTTTGGACAATCCCAAAATGTTCCTTAATGCAGCAAGAGCCAATTTACAGCGGTCTCACGTTTGGTCCAGATTATATGTGATAATCGAGTCTTGGTCCAGTGGAGTGGACTATTTTAAATGTACATCATCTCTCATGCAAACAGGCGTGAATGATTTTTCTCCAGGGCCTTCATCCAAGGGGAATTTATTTGTCTTTCTCACATTTACTCTTTTACAAAATAAACCAACTAAAGAAATTAAAAAAGACCTTTTGACGTGTGTGTGAAGCTGGAAATACAGTAGATTTATTCTGTAACATCTGGCTTTTAAATAACCATCCAAATGACACTAATTACACTTTGATCCCTGTTGGTTTTGCACCTCTGCAGTAGTTATGTATGATTTATTAATAATATATGTATGTGTTTGTTCAGATCGGCGTGAATGTGCCCATCCCGGTTCCCCTTCCCATGTTTTCCTTCACCGGTTCCAGAGGCTCATTCAGAGGAGACACCAACTTCTATGGCAAGCAGGTAAATAACAGAAGCAGTGTGCAACGTTTTAGATCATCAGAATAATCTGTATCAAAATTAGAAGCTTTAATATAAATGTTCTGGGTAGCTACGTACTGTAAATGACACATCTGTGGACCTTTTCTATTTTTAGGGCATCCAGTTCTACACTCAGATCAAGACGGTGACATCACAGTGGAAGGCTGAGGATGCTACTGTGACAAGCCCAGCTGTTACCATGCCAACCATGGGACGCTAAGCTAAAATGACAGTACATCCAGCATAACCTTCAGTGACTTCTCATATGCCTTAAGAAGAATCCTGTGGAGGGGATGGCAAAAAAAGTTACCTGGTATTTTTACTGTGGGGGGATAATTAGTTGGTGATTGTTTAAACTTTGAACATCCTGGACACTGTTGTAGCAAAAACTCAAACTCTACACCTCCTACGGAGAAGGTGAAGATGACTTGCACTTTTGCCATGAATGGTGCAGTCAGTCTTCACGGGTGTGTTGTATTTTGTACCCGTTTTCTCCCTCTCACTTCCTGTACTGACCGGAGAGAGTTAATCATGATCATGATATCACATTTCTGAAAACCTACAGGAGAAATCAAAAAGATCAGGGATGCTGCTTCTTAGCAGTCACGGCAAACGTCTTCCACTAGTGTTCTCTGTGGTCCTGTAACTTGTTCTGTTTATCAGAGCACTGTGTAGATACTTGAAAAGTAGATATAAATGGATCAAATGTTACAATAGAACATGGACACACCCACTCTCTCTCTCTGTCACTCCATTAAGACTGAAAATGTGGTCGCAGCTCTTGTACTCTCACTGTGTATCCTGTACTGTGAAGTGTTGTACTTGGCGTGTCTCCTGTGTAGGATAGAGGTTTAGTTTTGTACTTACTGTATTCAGAGTGATACTTTTTTTCCCTGGTCATGAATGGTATAGAAATTAAATTGCAGTGTTTTACATGTTATGAACTTGGAATCTGGTATGTTTATAGGTCAGTAATGATGAAATTGCGGGGATGAAACTGTTTGTATTTGCGCTGCTAGACACATTTTCATCCAGAGTGTGAAAGCTACTTCAAACTTTGTCCCCTTCACCTCTCTCTTACGTCTTGATGGTGCAGATTAAGAGACACGTATTTGAGCCTATATTTCATTGTTTCAATAAAGACTAGTTTGACTCAACTGAATCTGATTTGTGATGAAATTGCCCTTTATGTATTGTTATTTACTTATTAAAAAAAACACATAGATATATTAGAGCAAAAGAAGGTGCGGATCTAAACGATGCCAAATGATCTGGAGAGATGATTTATGAGGTGGTAAGGTTTTAAACTGAGTTATTCTGGCTCAGCAATTCACAACCTGCAATGTTCCCATTGTGATTGTCTGCAAAACAACTTTATCAGTAGTGATGACGTCACTGCAAATTAGCCGTGAGGAGAGTGCTGCTAGTCGGACATCATGGTGAGCCTGAAACTGTGTTTAGCGTCCTGAAAACACCCATTAAATCAGCTACAAATGTGTGCTTTTTGTCGGTGGAGAACCTTTCAGGAGTTTTATAACTTTTTTTAAAGCTTCTTAGAGGAGCTTGCTGGCTGTAACACGCACCAGCTAGCAACTAACGCTAGCGTGATTGACTTCACAGTTTAGCTTTCTTCGAAATGTAGCTAATTGACAGTTAGCTTCACGTTAGCTAAGAAACGTACTGTAGCTGTGGTGAATTATGTTGCATGACAGTAGAATTAACAAATAGATGTCTCTGTAATGTGGGAGAGTCTTGGGGAAAAAATGGTGAGGGAATATCAACTGCAGAGAGAGTCTCTGTTGAGTTTACGTTAAAATTAACGGCCACTAACGGCTGTCTAAAACATAAACGCTGAAGTTACGTTAGCTTCCGACTTGTAAAGATAAACGTAAATGTGGATTTTTAGCAGCGTGTCCTCCGCTTTTTTGTTTTTATTTTAACCACTTACACTTATGAAAGACTAGCCTTAACGCTATGTAAACCCACTTTCAGGCATGTTAAACCTTTAATTTGCTTATGAAAAAAGGGCGATTTCACAGTTTTCTCTTCCAGTGAAATCGCCCCTTTTCCGTTTTCACAAATAGATTGAAGGTTTCACAAATCTAAAACTGTGTTTAAATGAGTCTCTGGAATCTAATTGGCAATCTAATCCAGATTTGACAAGTCTAAGTATAGTGGTTTTTGATCTAGACCTGGTCTAATGTAGCCTTGATGGGGGGAAAAAGCAGTGAAATCGCCCCTTTTTCCTGTTTTCATAAGCAAAATAACAGCTTTAAGGCTTTTGCTACAATGTCTAACACTCTTTCATAATTGTAAGTGGTGACAAAACAGTGAATCCGCCTATGTTTCCCTTAAATCTCCCCTTAACCAGTGGACTATTAACTTTATGGACACTATAGTCATTAGGTTTTTATATGCCGAATGTTTTCTGGTTCATTGCTACTAACACGACACTAAAAGTACATTTAATTAAAAAAGATTCCATTGGCCAGCAAGCGTTTTTTTTTTATTCATTGTCTCTGAGGCAGCTGCTGGAAGATCAAGGATATGAGCATCTTAAACCATTACACCCAAAGCACTGATATGATCTCTACATGATTTAACTCTCATTAAACTTCTACCAAACCTTTGGGGCCAATACTTTATAAAACCTTGTAGAACTTACTCTTGTGGCCCTTTAACAGATGCAATCCACAGTGTTTGTTTTACAGGACAATTACCACTCAGACAGTACTGTTTGCAACTATGCAGCAGTGTGATCATATATTTAATAAGGCCCTAAAGTGTGAATTTAAGGATGCAAAGTCCCAGCTGCATGTATCTAGTGCCTTTAAACAGAAATGGGAATGGGGCAATTTAAAAAAAATAACAACCTACAACCAACTAATGCTGACAATAAACAGGATTACAGGTGAGTTAAAATCATAAATCATGCAGGTTTCTCATGTTCTCCAAGGCTGACACGCTCCCCTCCTTTCTGCCTCAGAGCACACTAGCCACACTGTAAGTCCCATTTATTAACATTGAAACAGTCACTGGAGACTGGAAAACCAGTAAAGGACAAACAAGACTTTAAGCAAGAAATCTGCATGCTCTTCTCGCATGCATCATGTTTGACACTTTTATTTCTTCACGGTTTCAAGTGTCGGCATCATCCAGTCATACATACACACTCTCAGAGGAATGCACGCAGACTGAAATGTCTGATGGTTCTGTGAATCAATGAACGCTGATGTGTTTTGACATTTAGTGTTTCTATCTTTCCTAACAGAAAGCAGCTTCCAGTGAGCAAACATCCAGACCAGAAATGAAAATAATCTCAGCAGCAGTACAGAAATGATTCATTTTAAAATTACGCAGAGGATCATGCCCCTTTCGTAATAGCCAAATAAAAGCTGAGTAATTAATTTATAGTTATAGATGCCACTTAGCCTCCGAAACATTTCCGTGATAGATAAAGAATAAATTGGCAAAGGCCTGTCCTGTAAATGTAAAGACATGCTGTAGACAGTTATGTGTCCATTTGTTGTATTTACATTTTTTTTTTAATGCAACTTTCTCTCCCCAAGAGCGCAAGTTTAATGTCTGAAACTTAAATTGTAATTCACAGACAGTAAGTCTCTGTCCGTTCATCTTCTACGTCAGCGGGATCAGAACAGAGCGTGACTGAGACATCATAAATCCTCATATAAAGATATCCGAGTGTATTAAAGGGATGTGGAGACATGCGTAAGTTGCAGTGTATTGATCAAAGGATTAAAGTCCAACATGATGAAATCCTGATATTTTCTAAATTGTCCACAGGAGTTGACTCAGCAGACATGAGCTATGTCTCTGTGGTTGGTTAGAAAGTGTGAAGGGGTGTGGTCTGACACCCTGGTAAATAGCTTGATTGCGTCTCTCTCTACTGTCATTAGTCATTCTGTGTTTTAACATCTCTCAATACGAGTCAGCGACAGTTTGAGCTGCTTTCTTGAGCAGCTCAGAACAAGTTAATTGTAGAACAGCTGCCGTAACAAGAACACCTGTTGTTCTCCGCTGATCCTCCAGAGTGAAGATGAAGCCCACCGTGCCACTGCTGCTCCTGGTCCTGCTCTCTGTCGCGGGGCCGAGCCGAGCCCAGGTGATGACGTCTCTCCTGGACCTGACCAGCAGCATCAGGAACATCCTTCCCAATCTCAGCCGCCCGGCAAACCACAGCCGCATCTTCTACGCGGTGATGTTTGATGCAGGGAGCACAGGGACACGCATCCACGTCTACACCTTCATCCAGAGTGACTCAGGTAATGCAGTACTCTGACCTGCTTCCCTCTGATCTTTTACTCATGTAGGTTTTAGTATATCAGCTTCAAGGGGGAGAAACAATTTAAATTATAGGTGTATTTACTGCAGCAAGAATAACATGCACCTTATGGGCATGGTCTGTGAAACAGTTGAAAGACCAATTGATTTACAATGCAAACAGCAGAGTAACAAGCTGTTTTGTAACCTCTCTGCCCGGGCTGGGTTAAAAAAAATCGATTTTCCGATTCATATTGATCTTCATTTAAATTTTACCGGTACTGATTTATAAAATCTGAGATTGATCTTTTAATATATGCATTTTCCCCGTAGATTTTAAATCTGAAATCAATCCAGACATCCGCCTTTAGTCTTGGCGTTGCCTTCAATAGAGCTGCTCACGCCATGTTGAACAAGATCTCGCAGGAGATTTCGTCGCCCGAGATCTTGTGGCCAGATCTCGTGTATGTAAAGTGTAGCCTATG